>NC_066621.1:31813564-31963677 GCF_025201925.1 Gopherus flavomarginatus
CCCGCCAGATTGGTGTAATCCGATCCGATATTAGAACATTCCGTTCTTGTGTGCCAATTTCAGTAATTGAAGATCGATTTAGTAAGTGTAGACCAGCCCAATGTGTTCACACCTTCCCCCTGCAGGAGAATGGCTGTTTGACCAGCTGTTTGCCTTGCTGTCTCTGAGGAACTGGTCTGTGGGTGTTCCCCAGAACTGTAACTTTTTCAGTAATATCATACTGTAAAATCTCACAATTTTACATACAGTGTTACTACACATTTTAACAGGAGGATAATATTCAGTAGGTTATGCGTTTTCTAATGATACCTCACAAGCCATACTGGGTACAAAATTGATCATAATTTTCTAGAAGAGTGAACACAGGGGTACAGATTGACACAGTGTCTGTGTGTGTGTTCCCAGCAGATATGTGGGTATTTCAATCCCTCATAAGCACAATGTTTGGCATCTTCAAGGACCTGGGGAACTGGTCCTGGGAATTCACTAGTTTAGCAAGTGTGAGACTGCATGAAATTGTGAGACACTTTGGTATTAATAATAAAATAATATAATCTGATAAAATTGCAATGAATCATGCTAGGTATGCCATGTAAAGTGTCAGTGAAAATGTTATGATTTGCCAAGTATGATAATTTTGTTTCTATGTTTCTATCACCTTTGTATTGTGAGTTACAGATATGTAAGGTATATCTGTATTTCCAGACTTGTGCAGTTTTTCTGGGTGACACCCCCAGACATATTGGCATCAACATTGCCTAGCATGTTTGATGGCCCATTGAGGGTCATCAGCTGTACAATGAACCTATGGACCAAGGGGATACACCTATTGAGTCAGCAAGACATGCCGGGGTTTGCCTGTGTAATGAAACCTCCAAAGCTTTTCCATGCCATGTGCTGTGAAGCTTGTGTTTGGGACACAGGAAGTACAAGCCACATGGCAAAAGGAATATAAAGCGCAGCTGCATCATCTCCATCTTGTCTTCAATCCCCTTCCTACCTCTGGAGCAACTTCTCTACAAACTGAACCCTGGAACAAAGGACTGAATGACCCATCCAAGCTGTGGATGCGTTCCAGACAGACTTTCAAGCCAGCAACTCACCAATACTGCTAAGAACCTGATATATCCATTTTGGAATGTATCTGACTGCTTTTCCATTTAAATTCTTTCTGTCTTTCTTTCTTTTAAACCTTTAGTTTAGATGCTAAAGAATTGTCTGGAAGGATGGAATTTAACTTCATTCTTTCATTTGTTCTTTCTTCTAAACATTTAGTTTAACTGCTAAAGGATTGGCTGGCAGCATGGTATTTTGGATGAGATCCAAACCTGGGTAATGTGGCTAACCTTCTACCCACCCACTTCCTGGATCCAATTAGGATCACTCTCCTGCTGCCCTCTGGCCATGCTGTATCACAGTGAGCAGAGTTTTTAAATAACCTCTCACTGTACGGGACCTAGTTGCTGATTAGGAGTCAGAGAACTGTCATGCAATAAAGGGGGCCGTGTGATTTCTTTTTTCAGAGTCTCGTTAACCAGTGTGTGGGATCAGAAGCACAGTTTGTGACTGGTCAGTGAGTTTAACTTCAGTGTTAACCACCAGTATGGGGAGCATCTGCTCTCCCTTTTTCAGCCTGCTCTGACCTTGGCATTTTCAGTGAGGACTGCCCCAGGCACACTAGGTCACACTAAGCACTGAAGATAAATTAACAGAATGTTTTTGATGATCAAGTTGTATGAAATCAACTGAACTCCTTTGTTTTCTTTCATCTGAGCGGAGTTTCTGGTTTTCCAACGTGATATGATCTCCCAGCTGGAACAAGGGGAAGAGCCATGGGTCCCAGAGCTCCAGGGTTCAGAGGAAAGAGAGATCCTGAGATCTCCCCGCACAGATGAGGAAACATTAAACCAACTCAGAATCTGTAAGTGCCTGAAGGAAACATCTAGGATGCCCTACAAAGCTCTTGGGAAGTCTCTCAGTTCATTATTGTCCATAGCAGGGGTCGCATCCGCAGGGTAAATATAGCTCAAGGCTTCCTATAGATGCTAGCAGACACCGGGCAGTAGCTTTCTCTCTTCCCCCTGTGAAGTTGGATGGGATGTGAAGGCTGAATTGATCCCCTCCTCTCTCCTGTTGGGGGGAGCTGAGTTCCTGATTTTTATTTGTCCTCTCTCCAGCACTTGTTTTGGTTTGGCCTTCCCCTTTCCATCCCTGTTTGAGGTTTCTGTCTCTATCACAGCAGGTGATGCAATGACGTGTGAGGTTCAGCACAGACCAGAAAAAGAGCAGGGAAACCAGCCAGGGGAGAAAATGGATAAATTATTTCCTGTCAGGGAACTCAGAAGGGCCTTAAGGAAACCAGAATACAGCAGGAAATCTGCAGGGAAAAGCAAAAAAAATACATGTGCTGAGTGTGGGAAAAACTTCACTTACAGATCAGGCCTTTCTCAACATCAGAGAATCCACACAGGGGAGAGGCCCTGTGAATGCAGTGAGTGCGGGAAAACTTTCAGTCGCAGCTCGCACCTTATTGGGCATCAGAGAAATCCACACAGGGAAGAGATCCTATGAATGCACTGAGTGCGGAAAAACTTTCAGTCACAGCTCACACCTTATTCGGCATCAGAGAATCCACACACAGGAAGGGTCCTATGAATGCAGTGAGTGCGGGAAAACCTTCAATCGCAGCTCTCACCTTATTCAGCATCAGAGAATCCACACGAGCAAGAAGCCCCGCAATGAAATCAGCAGGCCTGCACAACTCGTAAAGTGGTGAGTGTAGAGAAATCTCTGTATTAACTATCTCTATAAATCTTTATAACGTTGCATTGTGTTATTTTGTATTAAGTATCTTTATCTTTATGACATTGCATCCGGCATGATGTTATTTTGTAATTCATATGACTTGGCATTGTGCCTCTCTATTTTCATACAACTTTGTA
This sequence comes from Gopherus flavomarginatus, assembly GCF_025201925.1. NCBI lineage: Eukaryota > Metazoa > Chordata > Testudines > Testudinidae > Gopherus > Gopherus flavomarginatus. The sequence continues at coordinate 31,816,507 of NC_066621.1, forward strand.
TTAGATCCCTATATAGAAAATTGGTAGAAAACTTTGTATCAAATGTTATAGCCCCTAAGGATAGTATAGTTAAAGTAAAAGAAAACATGTGCCTTTTTGCTAGAAGTAGAATAAGATCTTCCCCCGCACTCTGTAATCAATTGCTCTATTGACTGAATGAGGTGTGAATGAGTGAGGCTTGGAAGACACCCACCTCCAGACAGCTACAACAGTTGAAGAGGGAATGGGAGCCAGAGCAAAGGACAATACAACTTGTCAAGTGGGCCCAATAAAGAAGAGCAGACATATTGATGGCCTCAGGGATTAGAAGCAAGCACCTTCTTTAGAAAACACCCTCTTTGAGCAGCATTGGGACAACACCCAGAGAAAAGCAGCACAAAGACCAACGGACGCAGACCCAGATTTTGAATCTGGTCTAGATTTGCATAAGAGGGAAGCTGCTATAAATGCGAGGTGTCTTGCAGAAGGACCCCGGATCTCGTCTTGTCACCATCGGACCATCGATTTGGATCGGTAGAAGCCCGGCTCCACCCCTCCCCCATCTAACTCACCTGGCCAGTGCAGTTAAGGGGAGCAACTAGTTGGTAACAACAGCAAGACGGAGTGTGTTTATGTCTGTGTGTGTGCGTGAATGCATGACTGTGATATATATCTCATGTGCATATCATAGAGTATTAATTGATACCTGTATTACTAATAAATGTGGCATTTTGCCTTAATCCCCCTGAAAAGTTCCTGTACAGTACTTTGAGTAAAACAGCGAGGGCCACAATACTCCAAAGAAAACAGCTGAGGACCGAAACCCCCGGCCCTGCGGAAACACCCCCCACTCAGGACCTCCCAGCCTGGCGGAAACACCCCGCCCAGCCCTGCAGAAACAAACCCTCCTTCCCCAGCGCCGCCCCACCAAAACAGCTGTGGGTCAAAAAGGAAGGTTGGTGGTGGGGAGGTGTTACTTGATGTTAAATCAACCAGGGACTCCCAGCCAAAGAGGTGGCTGGGAGCCCTCAGGGTCAAATTAAAGGGCCTGGGGCTCTGACGACTGGGGGAACCCGGAGCTTTTCAGGGCTGGGGCAGGGATTTAAAGGTCCCAGAGCTCCTGCTGCTGAGGGGAGCCTGAGCCCTTGAAATCCCAGCCTCACTCCATCCCCTGGAGCTGCCGCCAGGATTCAAAGGGCTCTGTGCTGCCTGCAGCCACAGGGATCCCTGAGCCCTTTAAATCTCAGCTGCTGCCGGGATTCAAAGGGCTCTGGGCTGCCCGTGGCGGTGGGGAGCCCTGAGACCTTTAAACCTCAGCTGCGGCCGGGAATCTCTGCGAGCAGCCCAGAGCCCTTTGAATCCCGGCCGTGGCTGGCAGGCCGGCTTTAGGAAGTGCGGGGCCCCGCATGGGCGATGATGGGGAAAAAAAAGCCTTTCAGTTCTTAACAACCGGTTCCCTATAAAAGTTCTGCCACAGTATGTAATGTATTTTTGTACCAGTAGGTTTACCATACGTCCGTATTTCACTCCCAGATGGCGATTTTAAGAACCAAAAGCCTGACATGTCGGGAAAGTACAGATGTATGTTAACCCTACCTAAAAGTTCTTTTTTTAAAAAGATGGGTCTGAACTAGAAATGAGCTCTGCCACTCCCTTAGGGTTGTGCTAGGGTTGCACATGTGGGGTCCCAGCTGCTCCCCTGCCCATCTCATTGAAGCAGGTGTGCAGGGTTACTTCCCTCAGGAACTGCAGGGCACCAGGAATATGGGCTGGCTGGAGGTGGGGGAGCGGGGAAGGAGCGAGAGGTAGGGTCTGGCTGCAGGCTGGGCAAGGGGGTGTGGGGCAGGCTGGAGACAAGAGGTGTGGGGTGGGCTGGCTGGCTTCAGGCAGGGCCACAGGGAGGGTGCGGCATGGGTTGGCAGGGCTGGAGACAAAGGAGTGCGGGACTGGCTGGCTTCAGGCAGCGGGGTGCGGCAGGGGTTGGCTGGAGACGGGTTGGTGCAGGGCTGAAGGCAAGGCAGGGGGTACGGGGTTGGCTGGAGACAGGGCAGGGGGTGCAGGGCTGGTGCGGGCAGGGCAGGCAGTGTGGCAGGGGCTGGCTGGAGACAGGGAAGGGGGTGCAGGGCTGGCTGGAGACAGGGGTTGGTGCAGGGCTGAAGGCAAGGCAGGGGGTGTGGGGCTGGCTGGAGATGGGCAGGCTGCAGGCAGGAACTGGTGCAAGCAGGGCAGGAGGTGCGGGGCTGGTGCGGGCAGGGGGTGCAGCAGGGGCTGGCTGGGGACGGGCTGGCTGCAGGCAGGGCAGGGGGTGCAGGTACAGGGGGTACAGCCCATCCTCTATGGTGAGTGCCTCCTCTCCTCCTCCTCCTCCTCCCCCCCCCCTCTCCCACTAGGGTAGCAGCAGCAGCCTGGGGCTTGGGGGCTATTTCAAGGGCCCTGGGCGGCCCCTGCTTCCACTGCCCAGCTCTGTAAATAGCCGCGGAGAACCCTGGGAAGCGGCGGGGGCTCCAGTGGCTATTTAAAGGGCCGGGAGGTAGAAGCAATGGGAGTCCTAGACTTTTTAAATAGCCCCAGAGCCCCGCAGCCATACCCCAGGGCTCCAGCAGCAGGGCTCTAGTGGCAATTTAAAGGAGCCTGGGGTTCCAGCCCCTGCCTGGGAGCCCCAGGCCTTTTAAATTGCCCCCTGGGGAAACTGGGCCACCCTGGGTACAGCGCACTGGCTTTTGCTGGTACTGGGGTCTTGGGTGCGGGGTCCTCTTAGGAGCGAGGCCGATTCAAGGGAATTGGTTAAATTGGCCTAAAGCCGGCCCTGGTGGCTGGGATTTAAAGAGCTCTGAGCTCCCCGCCCGCCTGCCCAGAGCCCCTATAAATCCTGGCCGCGGCTGAGATTTAAAGAGCTCTGGGCTCCCTGCGGCTGCGGGCAGCTCAGAACCTTTTGAATCCCGGCCGCGGCTGAACTTTAAAGGGGTTTGGATTCCCGCGGGCTACAGGCAGCCCAGAGCCCTTTGATTCCCGGCTGCGGGACGACACAGTGAGACTTCACGGGCCGCACGTTGCCCGTGGGCCGTATGTTGTGCAGGCCTGGCATGGAGGGGCAAAATAGGTAAGAAATTTCCGTGGCCTGTCAACTAAGCAAATAGTAGCCACCATGGATTCCTGCCAGAGGTGGCTACATCTTAGCACTGTGGGAAGCAACCCTTTCACAGAGACCATTTGTCTTGTGGTTTGGGATACTTCTCAAGACATGCTGCACTCAGAGTGACCCCCTCATCCTGTGCCAGCTGGAGAAAAGAAAAGGGGCCAGCCAACTCTCCCACTACCAGCTGCGAACCACTGATCCCCAAACAGGGGGAGGCCTCTGGCTTTGATGTGTATTAAATATCAGGCTGGTCTCTTTCTTTGGCAAATATCTAACAGAGCTAAAGAGGGAACAAATGATCCTCAAAGGAGAGGGGAAAGACAATCACTGGGAAATTTAATCCCCTGCAACATCCAGAATGGAGAGCGACTCAGGCAACAGGTTCCCGAAGGAAGAAGTTTTGGGATTAGAAACATAAGGAACAGCACAAAACTTGAGAGGATTGTTAATTGACATTTGATAAGACCAGAGGGAAAACCTGAGCTTTCAGATCAGTGTTCAGAAATGAAAGACAAAGGGTGGAAATCAGAGATTTGGATCCATTTTGCAAATTATAGAGAGGAAAGTGAAAATCAGAGGGATTTATATTCAGTTGTTGATAGGAGGTAAAATCTGAGTGTTTCACATGAATACTTGATAAATGAATAAAGAGGAAATGGGCAACATTGCAAACATTTTGGGTTCAATAATCTGAGAAAAGGTGTAAATCTGAGATTTTCTTATTATTGTATAATTCAGAGAAGGAAAACTCTCAAGGGCATTTCAATTTCGAATAGACAATAGAGAGAAGAGAAATTGTGTCACAAACTGCATATTTGATAACATGAGAGGAAAACACCAAGATCTGAGGGGAGAGAGTCACTTTCCTGTCAGGGCCCAGTGCTCCCTCCCCCTCCCCCTCCGGGGTCTCTCACTCACTGGGGGCTCCAGGCGGGGCTGGTGCGGTCAGAGCCTGGGGCTGCCTAGGGGGCAGGTCCCAGCTGGAGAAAGCCCCCCCCCCGGCCAGGATAGGAATGTGCTACTGGTAGCAGCCTGGGGCTGGACCCTCTCTATGGGGGACACTTGCTCCCCCCTCCCCTTCCTGGCCCTTCCCACGCCCTGTTGCCAGCAGAGAGTGGCCCCCCCAGCCCAGCCCAGAGGTGTCCCTGTCTCAGGCCCCCCCCAGCCTCTGCCCAGTTCAGAAATCACTCGGGGGAACCATTTCCCACCTACACAAGGACAAATCACTGCAGGTGAAAATGGGGGGAAACACCCCAAACCTGAGATCTGAACTGGCCATTGGCAAATGGGAGAGAAAATGGGGCACAATGGGGGGAGGGGAACAGGAAATTCTCAGGGGTTTGAGGGAAGGGGGTGTCAGCCTGGATGTTGCTTGTTGCTCTCTAGGGAGAAAGGGGGCAGGACAGGAGAGGAGGTGTTCTCCACGGAGGGGGCAGTGGTAATTCCGAGGGGATCTCAGCCCTCCCTTTTCTCCCCGCTCCTCAGGGGTCACCTGCTCTTCTCCCCTCGCCCCCCGGCCATGTCCCGGCTGCACAGACATTTTCCATCCATCCCTTTCCCAGGTCTCCCCCTCCTCCGCAGCCCCGCCCGACCCCACGCAGGGGCTGCTAGGTGTAATGCATGTTCAGTAGGGATTTCTCCCCTACTAATGCTGGGGTGTCCTTCTCCTATAGGTTAGTATACTAATGATCTCATCTTGGTGCCATGTGTGTCAGTTCATTGCCATGGCACTCGTGTGCTTAGACATCTGAGGATGCTCTATAGAAAAGCTCCTTGAGTGAGGTGATCCACAGGGAGTAGCTCAAAGCTCCAAAGTGCCTGGCCAGGGGCAGGACATTGGCACAGCAAGGGCGGGGTGTGGCAGTGACATCACAAAGGCCTTTTGCAGGACCTCACACTATTGGTCAAAGACTATTGGTGAGCAGGTGGTGACCTCACAGAGAGATCCTGACATCAGTCAGGGGCCAGGGGCTAGGGAAACCTCAGAGACCCCTGTGGCTTTGCTTCAGCAAGTCTCCTTCTCCAGGTCTCTGTCTGAGGACTGAGAGAGTATTCGGGTTCACGGACGTGAGCGCCAGGAGAAACCTCTTTCCAGTTTTCTCCTTCCCTTGTAGTGATTTTACTAGAAAACAGCCGTCCCTCTTTAGAAGGTAAGAGCCTCCTGGAGGTGTGAAACCTGTTCAGTCTGATCCATCTGGTGAGAGTTGAATTCTAGGCATGGAAACATGAGCTTAAGGAGGCAGAATTTTATTCCGCACCTGGGATTTTGTCCCTTAGAATCATGGGGACATTAGGGTTTGTCCTTTGTGTTTCACCTTTTCCTCCATCCACCTGTCCCTCCCTCCTTTCTCTTCATCTCTTCTTTTGTCCTTTCTCCTGTTCCCCTCCCAAACACCAGGACGAGTGTGTGCGTGTGTGTTGCGGGGGAGTGCTCTGCAGCTCTCACTGTGGGAGTTCCACCCAAAAATGTGAGGCTGAAATAGTGCTCAGGCAGTCAGGGCTGGGATTAACCTTTTGTTGGCCCTGGCACCAAACATATTTGTGGGCCCCAGTAGTAGTCACTGTGGGCTCCGAGTGTGGGCCTGGTGGGGCAGTGCCATTGGTGCCTTCGTATACCCGGTACTGAACCTCAGAGACATTTTTCATTTTGATCACACACCTCTCCATGACTATATGCATTGCCATACACAGCTCCCTCAGCCCGCGGGTTTTCTTATTGAGCTGTACACCCATTGTGGGTTTACCAGTGTCCCACAGTGAGCAGAACTTTCATAGTGACCAAGGAAACTCCCCACAGATTTATCTCTTTCCTCATTCAGACCTTCTCTAGCCATGTCTCCAGTACCCCCCATGTCACCAGTCACTGCATGTGGTCCTAGTCTCAGCTCAAAGTCCTAAAGCCAGCAGACACCTGATCAGTTCTGACAGATCCCTCCCTCAGCCCCCATCCTGCCATGTGAGCAAGCCACCTGCAAACACCATTTCCCCAAAGTGAGGACTTAGCCCTTGGAATCTGAAGACACCAGCGTCTCTCCCTCTGCTCCCATCTACGTGCTAGTCTGCTACCTGGTCACCACCACCTCTTCCCCATACTTGTTTCCTTTCTACTTTGGACATGCTCCCAATCCAGCTGGAAGCTCCCTCTGCAAGCCTGACCTGCTCCCGCCTTCCCTGCTCCCCCGACATTCCTTTCCTACTGGTGACCTCTGTTCCTTGAGGTTAACTCCAGTGTCTTTAGGTGCTCTAGCTTAATGGCCCCAGGAGTCATAGAGCCACTTGTAGTTTCTCTAGCTACAGCCATGGGGCAACTGCCAGAGGCCAGCCTTAGACAGCTGCAGCTACTAGCCGCAGGAGCGGAGGCAATGCCAAGGCTGAGCATGCTTGAACCTTGCAAGGGCAGCACTAGGGACTCTAAATCCTCAGCACTGGCCCTAGGCAGCTGCAGACTCTGGAGTTAGGCACTTTCCTCCTCTAGGTTCCTGCATGGTTACAGAACTGCAGTAAAGTGGAACAATTATCAGCTTCTGTGATTGGAAGATGTCTGGATCCATCTAATAAGACCGTCCTACATAAATGAGGAAAGTTGAGGTGCCTTTATTATTCTTTTGTTCCATTCTTTGTTTCTATGGGGAATTTGCCAGTGCAATATCACTGTCTTCCTTTTAAACAAACAAAACTAAAAAAAAAAGTGTAATGGCTGTTGAAAATAGCAATTCCAGCCCTCGTTAGCACTGTGAAGACCCCAACGTTTGTTGCTCAATTTTCTCCTACTTTTTCTACAGTAAATGACAGTGGATCAGCATATTTGATTTGGGAGAAATGAAGTAACAGCTGCCCAAATTGAGCTTGAGCACTCCTGATTTTGAGGTGTTCAGATCTGGAAGGCAGGGGCTAGATTCCCTTTATGAATATTAGATACATCTGGAAAGGAAAAGTCAATTTCTATTTTCATGGCTCAGAAGTGGAAATCCTCCTTCCTGTATCTGAAGCTGTCAGGTCCAGTAGAGCCTCCCCTTCCTTACTTACCATTTTACCTTCTGGTGGGATCCACATACCTCCCTTGCCCAGCTTCAGATAGAGAGGGGCCCTGTCCAGTTAGTCCACCCAGTTCCATCTTTGGGGGCTGCCAGGCGAGGTCACACCAGCATCCCTAAGCCTGTCTGGGGAAGTCTTCTGAGGGTGCTACCTGGGCCAAAGCCTTCTACTCCTTGGTCACACCTCTTCCCTATTCACAGGTGGCACCCCACCTCTCAGCCACAGCAAGCTGCAGCGCATGGAGTCTCACAGCTTCCCCCCTCCCTTTCCTGTTGATAGCAGCCAAGGGAATGCTGGGAAATGTTCCTTCTCTGCTCCAAGGCAGGGAGCTGGTCAAGGAACTACAGCTCCCCTACTGAATCCAGGCTGCTCTGAGGCTCCCTTTCTGCAGAGGGGAGGAAGTTACTGTTACAGGTCCCTTCAGAGCTTGGGCCTAGCACTATGGCACCATGTCAAATCCAGTACTGCTCCCAACTCTATCCAGCTCTGCTGCTGGCAGGATCCCTTCCCATTCTTTTTGTTTCCTGTCTCCCCTCCAAGGAGAAGCTCTGCATTGTTCCTGTGTGGGGAACTGAACCCAGGCTGTCTGGGTGAAAGCCAAGAATCCTAACCACTAGACCACATGGGACTTCCATAACACGTTTACATGTTCATATTCAATAACACAATTAAACGTAGCCATTCAAAGTAGCCATTTAAAAGAAGCCATTCAAAAAACTTCAAAAACAGACTTCAAAGAGAAATTGCAGAGTTACAACTGATCTGCAAACTTAACACCATTAATTTGAGCTTGAAGAGGGACTGGGGGTGACTGGCTCACTACAAAAGCAATTTTCCCTCTCTTGGTATTGACACCTCCCTGTCAATTACTTGGAGAGAGCCACATCCACCCTGACTGAATTAGCCTTCAACACTGGTTCTCCCCTTGTATGGTAACTCCCTTTACATCATGTTCCAATATATATTTATGCCTCTATCTGCAATTTTCACTCCATGCATCTGAAGAAGAGGGCTTTTTACCCACGAATGCTTGTGTCCAAATAAATCTGTTAGTTCTTAAGGTGTCACCGGACTCCTCGTTGTTTTTGTGAAATAAAAGCAAAATGCACTCTAAGCTGATCTTAACCCTTTCAATGCCCTTACAAACTTAGATGCTTCTCACCACAGGCCGGCTGGTGGCTTTTCAGCCAGGCTCTCCCCTTTCGTCAGCGCTTCAGTTGCTTGGTGTGGGGGTGTCTGTAGATGTAGGTGGACGAGAGAGACAAAGCATGGCAAATGTCTCTGCTTTTATCATGTCCTTTCTTCCCTCTTGGCTTTGCTCCCCCTTCAGAGTCAGGTGAGCATCACTGCGTCTCTCCAAGCAAGTCTGAGCAATTCCCCTGGGGTGTCCTCTTGCAGGTAAGTGATTGCACTGTAGCTCCCTTGCTGAACAATGGCTGTTGATGGGTTGTTTGACACCCTGTCCGGGTGTTGGTTACTTTCCTTGCTGTTGTCACTGGGGAGCTAATATTTGGCTGACTCCCCCACCTTACAGCATAGTGATAACCACACTGCACAATTCTCATAACTTCATATGCATGAATGGTAAACATCTATGGGTAGAGAAATGACTTTCAGCAGATCATATCCTTTCCCCTGATACCTTACAAGGCATGCTCTGTATATAAGATCACGATTATATGAAAATGAGGAATATGGGGGTTACAGCACACTCCCCCAAAGGTACAGAATGTCACACTGAGATTCTATTTTCATTTGTTATGTAACAGCATTAAAGAGATCCAGTGACTGACCAATGGCATTTTCAAGTGCTAAAATAGGCAAGCGCTGTTGGTCTCTCATTGGCCATCAGCGACTGAAGATACGGTTTAATGAGCCAGAGCTTCAAGGCGAGGGTGGCTCTGTCCACTGCCTTCCGTTGCGCTGCTGGGCACCAAGTCCCTGGCGGTCAATATGTGAAGCTGGGAGAAGAGAGTGGGGTGGCAAGCGGTGGTAGAACTTTTGCCACCAGGGTCTAGCTGTCTAACTTCCTCTTCGTACTGCTGGGCCCCCGTTGCCTTCAGGTAACACAGGAACTAAGGCAGGAATAGGGTGAGGAAGCAAGTAAAGCCGAGCAAGGAAGGCAAAAGTTAATCTTATCTTCATGGGCAGCTCGCAATGACGTCCTTTTTCTGTGCCACAGCTGACAACAACATCCCAGACAGAAAAGTAACAGGCCAAAAAGAAACCTAGCAGCTGCTGAAACAGTTCAGCTGGGAGCGTGCTAGACTAACAGGCTCTTCTATCCTCCTTTATGCACGGGCGGGATGTTTTCTGAGAGTGCAGCAGTTCCTTTAACTGCCACGAGTCCCTCATTTCAGGCTATGCAGCAGGAAAAGACAGCATGGGCTTCTGCACCGAGTTGGCCCACCTGACCTTTCATTCTTCTCTTGCTCTTTGTCAGCAAGGAGAAGAAAAAGAAGCTCTCCCTCAAGCTGGAGTCACACGGGCGAGGTAAGGACGACTTCCTGAGTGCTGGCTCCAGTCCTCTGCCCTGCCAGCTGACCTATCGAGGGGCTACCACCACATTCTCTAGATTTGTCCATCGGTCTGTGCCAGAGTGAGCAACAACCCAGTAGGTGGAGTTTCTGTAGTGTAGTGGTTATCACATTTGCCTAACACGCAAAAGGTCCCTGGTTCAAAACCAGGCAGAAACATGCTGGCTTCCTTTTCCCAGATTCCCCTTGTTATTCAGAAAGGGCACTCCTCCTATTGGCCTGTCCCTGGGATAACTCCAACCCCTGCATGACAGAGGATGCTGACAGCAGTGGAGAAAGCACCTTGGTGTCAGGCTGGAGAACCTAGAGTAGTTAGGCCAGTCACCATTTGGAGGCTTGTGGCTTGGCCACCTCTGCTGTTGGAGGTTGGCCTATAGAGGCTCTCACTTCCTGCTGGGCTCCTTTGCGTGACTGGCCAAAGGAGGAAGTGAGGCAGGAATGGGGCAATAGAGGAAAGTTGAGCTGAGGAAGGCAGGGAAGAAGCTGTGCGGCTAAGTGGGGTTAGTAGAGCACCACCCTTCATTCTGCAAAGCCTGGGGAGGTGTGGTTGGCTGCTGGGAGGTAGAATCCTGTGCCTGCCTCTTGGCTTCCCAGGAGTGGCTACTTGCAGCCCAGGAGAAGAAGGGAGGTTCTGGGTGAAAGGAAAACAAGCAAAGCTGAGTCCAAGTGGAGAATGGCGGCTCCTTTATGGCCAACCTGGGGGCATGACTGATGGTTTTAGAGGTGGAGGCTGGGCTGGCTGTGAGCAACTGGGATCCAGGAAACCCCCACCTGCCCTTCTGAGGGCTGAACCCATGGAGGTGCGGTTGGCTGCTGAGAGACAGACCCCTGTGGCTGCCTGTTGGCATCCCAGGGATGGCTACTTGCAGCCCAGGAGAAGCGGGGTTCTGGGGGGAAGGAAAAGCAGCAATGGTGAGGCTGAGTGGGCTCCTTTCTGGCCGAGATGGTGGACTGTGGTGAGTCTGGGAGTTGCCTGTAAGCCATAAGTGGACGTAGTGCAGTGAAAACTGCTGCTCCATTCTGGCCGACCTGGGGGCGCCATGGATGACTTGGGAGTGGGGGCAGGGCGCTGGCTGTGAGCAAATGGGATCCAGGAAGCCCCAGCCTGCCCCTCCAGGGGCCGAGTCTTCTTCTCTCCTGCCATGGGGAGCCCGACCTTAAGCCTGCCCAGCATGTGCAGCAGCTCGAGCATTAAGCCTTCCTGTGTGCATAACTGAACTACGCCCTAGTGTAATAAGGTGTAAAGTTTAGATTGTGAATTTATCTTTAATTTCCATGGTAATTTACTTTGATCTTTTATTCCTACCACTTATAATCCTTAAAACTCCATCTTTCTGTAGTTAATAAATCTGTTTTATGCTCTACTTAAACTGGTGTATTTTGCTTGAAGTTCTTGGGAAATCTCAGCTCCATTACAAGGCTGGTTCATGTACTATTCACAGTGAGGGAGGGGTGGACCCTGTGTAATAAACTCACACTGATCAGGCTTCTGATTAAGGCAAGATGGTATGATCCAGGGGTGCAAGGCTGCAGAGCTGTAGGGGGGGCGACTTTCTATCATTAGTGTTATGAGTGGCTGCAGAAGCATTCATGTAATTCAGTTGGCTGTGTCCCTACCTACGGATGTCTGTGTAAGTGCAATATCTGCCAGAGATTCACAGCTTGTCTCAGCATCACATGTGTGAGAGGGAGCCCAGGTGGTGGGACAAAGGGCTCAGGGGTCCCACTGTTCAGTTGCATCCCATAGATCCCATCACAGACTTTCAACAACCACAGCGGGTGCTCACTGAGACAGAGAGAGAGATGCCAAAATAGTGATATCCAGTGCCAGCAGACATCAAACTATCAGAAATTCTGTGAACAGAGAAGACCCTGCTAGTGGAAAATGGCTTGTGAGGTATCATTAGAAAACGCATAACCTACTGAATATTATCCTCCTGTTAAAATGTGTAGTAACACTGTATGTAAAATTGTGAGATTTTACAGTATGATATTACTGAAAAAGTTACAGTTCTGGGGAACACCCACAGACCAGTTCCTCAGAGACAGCAAGGCAAACAGCTGGTCAAACAGCCATTCTCCTGCAGGGGGAAGGTGTGAAGACATTAAGGGCTGGTCTACACTACGGGGGGAAATCGATCTTAGATACGCAAATTCAGCTACGTGAATAACGTAACTGAAGTCGAATATCTAAGATCGGATTACTCACCCATCCTCACCGCGCGGGATCGATGTCCGCGGCTCCCCCTGTCAAATCAGCAACTCCGTTGGGGTTGGTGTTGTTCCGGAATCGATATAAGCGCGCTCGGGGATCGATATATGGCGTCTAGATGAGACGCCATATATCGATCCCCGAGCAATCGATTTTAACCCGCCGATACGGTGGGTAGTCTAGATGTAGCCTTACATTCCATCACAGGGACCTATTGAGGCTGTTGTGGAAAACGACCACAGGATTAATATTTGAATCAGCTCAGCCTGAGGCTCTTTTCTTGGTTACAAGCACGCAGGGGGCGACAGCTATTGGAATACTGTTCCTGAGCTAAAAATCACACAAGCCTTTTACAGCTTAAAACCACAAACAATGACACATACGTTGCACGTTAATTTCCTTATTTGGAATATATTGCAAAATATGATGCAGGTCAAAAGCAAGCTGAACAATCAGTTTTCCATATTTGGCCTTTCCTGTTATTTTTATTACACCTGGTGATATGGGAGCAAGACTCTCCATGTCTCAAGAAATGTCACTACCAACCTAGGCCATTTTCACATGCTGGGGTGCAATCCAGATCGGCGAGGAGTTGTGTCATCTGTAATCCTGGGTGAGATTCAGTGTTCTGCTGCTGGAGCTCCCCTGTCTGGATACTCCCAGCCAGCGTTCAAGGACGCACTGAGTGTCTGTATGATAAGTAACCCTGGACTGGCAGCTCTGACTCCAGCCGCCTGCTTGTTACACCCCAAGCACATTCTGGTTTGGGTAGAGAAGGCTCAGGGTTTGAGAGAAGGCTGGGGGTAGGAAGCTTCTGTTCATTATGCTGGACCTAACCCCAGTTTTACTTGAGTAAAGAGGAGATATTTGACATTGTGTGATGCTGCTCCTGTGCTCTGTTCCCAAAGTGTTCTGCAGCAGAGGAGGGTCTCTGGTAGTATGTATGTTACTGGCCTATTGGGGTGATGCTGAAACAGGACAGGGTACAGATGGCATTGTGGGGGTGGCATGAACCTTCACTCTTCATTTCCCCTTCCAAGAACAGAAGGGACAGGAATCCTTACCCAGCAAGACCATCGTCTCATAGTTCCCCTGCATGACATCTCTGTAGAGGGCTCTCTGAGTGGGGTCCAGCAGAGTCCCCTCTTCCCTGGAGAAATACACAGCCACCTCCTCGAAGGTCACCGGCCCCTGAAAGAGCAGGAGTCCAATACTCAGTACCTGCTGACCCACTCACAACCCCACTATTCACGGAACAGCAGCACCAGGGAAATGGAAGCTCCGGGAGGCACATGTTAACAGAGTCCCACCCCACCTTGCTTACAGCAGCCAGGAGGCATCAGAGGGTAGAAAGAGAGAACCTTTGTGTCTCCCATCTGACAGACAGAAGCAGGGTCTTCACATTTATCACATAGCTACTAGCCAGAGCTTAATATAGGAGATGGGGCTGTCTCTGGACCCTGATAGTGGCTCCCTGGTAGGAATCCAAGCACTCTCCAAATAAAATATATGGAAGAAAGGGGAAGTCAATCATAAAGAATAGAAGTTAGAAGGTCAGAATTGTAGTGCCCATTAACAAAGGTTTAGAGAAAATAGAGCCTATCAAACTAACGGGATATCCTTATTGGATGAGATCAAAAGTTTGGTTGCAGCTAATAGTATTGATGTAATATACCTAAACTTCCGTAAGGGACATGACTTGATTAGCACAATATTTTTACTAAAAAAAACTAGAATGATACAAAATAAACACGGCATACATTAAATAGATTAAAAACTCTGATAGTAAATGGGGAACCATGATCGAGTGGATTTCTTTCTAGCAGGTTCCTGCAGGGATTGGTTCTTGGCCCTGTGCTATTTAACATTCTTATCCATGACTTAGAAGAGAGTACAAAATCATCACTGATAAAGTTTACAGTTGCCACAAAGATTGGGGTTGGTGGTAATTAATGAAATGTCAGTAGATTCAGGCTCCATCGCTGAGAGTCTGGGAAGTTGTCCCAGCCCTGGCTGGAGGGTTATTTCCTGTTCCACAAAGAGGGGAAGTTCCATTCCCAACTCCTGTGCCTTGAAATTAGGACCTATCTGACACTACACCCCCATATTCATCATAGTGGTATGATTATAATATGATTAGGACATAATTATGATCTATTTTGTAGAAGATGCATCATGTGTGGTGTCACTGGAAAAGTTCTGATTTGCTGAATATGATTATCCTATTTGTGTGCACATATCATGTTCGTATCTGAAGTTATGGATATTGACTCTGTATCTGTATTTCAAATGTGCTTACTCTGGGTAACACCCACAATGAGCCTTTCAGGTACAACAATGAAGAAGCCAGACAGTGCTGATGGCTCAACAAAGACAATGGACTGTGGAAGAGCTTAGCCTTCCTGTGAATGTTTCAGCCAGCCTATGAGTCATGGCTACTATGACTCAGCAGGGCCTGTGACCAGACCACATGACACTAAACTCCATTTTAGTACCTGTATTTTTCCACAAACTGGACTAGGAACTGAGTTTGGAACAAAAGGTTCCCACCATATGGAAAAGCTACATAAGGTGGGGTGTGACATCATCTCTTGGCCTCATTCTCCACACAAGAGAACTTCTGGAAACACCTGAGAAACAAAAACGGATGTGGGGGAAGTGCTGCTCCCAGGATCAAGAGATTTCTAGCTTGTGTATGGAAACTTGGGGGACTGCTTGTACCATCAGTCAGGGTGAGAAATTGCTAATTCAAATTCTATCCATCTAGTATGTTAGGCTTAGTCTGAGTTTTGGTTATTTGCTAAATAATCTGCTTTGATCTGTTTGTTATCACTTATAATCACTTAATCTATCTTTCTGCAGTTAATAAACTTGTTTGATGCTTTATCTTAACCAGCGTATTTTGAGTGAAGTGTCTGGGGAAAATCTCAGCTTGTTGTGCACATCTGTCCCATATCGAGGGGAAGGGGAACTACATTAATGAGCTTGTATTATAGAGATCCCTGTGCACTATAAGATGGTATCATTCTGGATTTATACTACAGCAAGTGTGCAAGGTTGGGGAGTGGGAAATTGGCTCTTGTCTTCTATCTGTCCTTGAGTGGCTTAGGTAACGCACTCAGGTAGCTTAGTTGGCTGCATGGCGCCACCTGCTGTTGTGTTGGGTGATAACAGGCCCTGGAGAGGCTGGCGAAATCTCCAGCAAAGCAGTGTAAGAAGGGCTAGCCCAGCGTGAGGGTTAGAGGACACAGCAGTTCCCAGAAGCTCCACAAACTGCCTCCTGGGGGTGACAACCCATCACGCCCTACACTACACAAGTCTCAGCAGGTTTGTCACATGCTGTCCCCTCTCCTTTCTCCATCCCGAGATATTTCCTGCTTCCCACCACCTCTAGCAATTCCCACCCTCTTATGCATTTACTGCTCCTCAACCTCCAAGCAGAGCCCGCCACCCTGATAATCTCTTACCTGAGCCAGCTCCATTGCAGCCATTTCCTTGCCCCTGGGAGGACGAGATGATCTGCAGCGAAACATGGATGTTATTCTCTGGCCTGCCTGGGGTGAAAAGGGCAAGGTGTGAGAATTCAGACTAGGCTTTTGTCCATTCCCCAAGCCGATTGCCCCCAGCTTTTCCCCTGCTAATGCACATTCTAGGTTCTAGCACACTGTGAAGCACAGAGTGACCTTATTCCAGTACAGGCCTAGCCCCCTCCCACCAGGGTGTAACCCTCTGACACATGGGGAAACCCTCCCAGTAACAGTTCTCTCTCTTACACGATATCAAGTTTGCGGACAACACCAAGCTGGGAGGGGGTTGTAAGTGCTTTGGAGGATTGGATTAAAATTCAAAATGATCTGGACAAACGGGAGAAATGATCTGAAGTAAATAGGATCAAATTCAGTAGAGACAAGTGCAAAGTACTCCACGTTGGAAGGAACAATCGGAGGCCAGAGAAGAGCAGAAACAAAGGAGTCACTTTGGGGATTCTCCCTGTCATTGTCCCCAAGGCAGCTGTCTCAGGTTTACAAAGGTGTTTCATGTTCCAGCCTTTATACAGTCTCTCCTGGGAGTGCCCCTTTCATGGACTGGGCCTAGTTTTAGTTTTTGGTAGTTAACAATCTTGGTTTATTGTTCATCTAACCAGTATGTGTGGATTGAAGTGTGTTGGAAACTCTGTTTGGGATAACAAGCTGGTGCATGTCATTTTCCGCTGATGAAATGACAGACTTCATATGAGCTTGGGTCGTTCAGTAGCGTGCTGGACAGTGCAAGATGCACATTTCTGGGGGAAAGTTGGGCACTTGAGAATTTGCTGGTTTTCTCCTGAGGTGTAATTCATGAGTGGCTGTCTAGCAGCACTCAATACTGTGTAGCTGGGAGTGAGTTACATGCTAGAGACTGTGTGTTAATTGGCCAAGAGGGGCTGTTCTCGCGGGAAAAACAGTGGAAAAGGCACCCCATGCTGGAGGACTGAGGGGACAGCTATTCAACAGTCCAGATTGTACTCTGGGTAACATCACAGACACTCATTATGACAGAGCCTCTTACAACACAGAGAAAGTAAATCCATGTCCCAGAAATCGGAAGACTCCAGACAGAGGGCAAGTGTCCCTGGCACTGCTTCTTACTGACAGAGAGGTTCAGAGACAGTGCGAGAATCCTGGGGAAGCTGGGAACAGGAAGCATGGGCTGGCGGGGTTCGGTGGAGAAAGGGAACAGGAAGGGCAGAGGATATTACTGAATCCAGGATCTCAGCAGTACTAGATGACAGGATAGCACATAGTGCAGCCCATTGGAAAACACAATCCCAACTATACATACAAAATGATGGGGTCTAAATTAGTTGTTTCCACTCAAGAGAGTGATCTTGGAGTCACTGTGGATAGTTCTCTGAAAACATCCACTCAATGTGCAGCAGCAGTGAAAAAAAGTGAACAATGTAGGAAATAATTAAGAAAGTGATAGATATGACAGAATATCTCATAGATCATATTTGTAAAAACAGCAAATAAATCCATGATACACCCACATCTTGAATACTGCATGCACATGTCACCCCATCTCAAAAAATAGAAATATTGGAATTGGAAAAGGTTCAGAAAAGGGCAACAAAAATGATTAGGGGTATGGGACAGTTATGCCAGACCTAACCCCCAGTTTTCACTTGAGCAAACAGGAGATATTTGACACTGTGCAATACGGCTCCTGTGCTCTGTTCCCAAAGTGTTCTGCAGCAGAGGAGGGTCTCTGGTATTATGTGTGTCACTGGCCTATTGGGGTGATGCTGAAACAGGACAGGGTACAGATGGCATTGTGGGGGTGGCGTGAACCTTCACTCTTCATTTCCCTTCCAAGAACAGAAGGGACAGGAACCCTTACCCAGCGAGGTCACAGTCTCATAGTTCCTCCTGCATGACATCCCAGTAGAGGGCTCTCTGAGTGGGGTCCAGCAGAGTCCCCTCTTCCCTGGAGAAATACACAGCCACCTCCTCGAAGGTCACCGGCCCCTGAAAGAGCAGGAGTCCAATACTCAGTACCTGCTGACCCACTCACAACCCCACTATTCACGGAACAGCAGCACCAGGGAAATGGAAGCTCCGGGAGACACATGTTAACAGAGTCCCACCCCACCTTGCTTACAGCAGCCAGGAGGCATCAGAGGGTAGAAAGAGAGAACCTTTGTGTCTCCCATCTGACAGACAGAAGCAGGGTCTTCACATTTATCACATAGCTACTAGCCAGAGCTTAATATAGGAGATGGGGTTGTCTCTGGACCCTGATAGTGGCTCCCTGGTAGGAATCCAAGCCCTCTCCAAATAAAATATATGGAAGAAAGGGGAAGTCAATCATAAAGAATACAAGTTAGAAGGTCAGAATTGTAGTGCCCATTAACAAAGGTTTAGAGAAAATAGAGCCTATCAAACTAACGGGATATCCTTATTGGATGAGATCAAAAGTTTGGTTGCAGCTAATAGTATTGATGTAATATACCTAAACTTCCGTAAGGGACATGACTTGATTAGCACAATATTTTTACTAAAAAAAACTAGAATGATACAAAATAAACACGGCATACATTAAATCGATTAAAAACTCTGATAGTAAATGGGGAACCATGATCGAGTGGATTTCTTTCTAGCAGGTTCCTGCAGGGATTGGTTCTTGGCCCTGTGCTATTTAACATTCTTATCCATGACTTAGAAGAGAGTACAAAATCATCACTGATAAAGTTTACAGTTGCCACAAAGATTGGGGTTGGTGGTAATTAATGAAATGTCAGTAGATTCAGGCTCCATCACTGAGAGTCTGGGAAGTTGTCCCAGCCCTGGCTGGAGGGTTATTTCCTGTTCCACAGAGAGGGGAAGTTCCATTCCCAACTCCTGTGCCTTGAAATTACGGACCTATCTGACACTACACCCCCATATTCATCATAGTGGTATGATTATAATATGATTAGGAAATAATTATGATCCTATTTTGTAGAAGATGCATCATGTGTGGTGTCACTGGAAAAGTTCTGATTTGCTGAATATGATTATCCTATTTGTGTGCACATATCATGTTCGTATCTGAAGTTATGGATATTGACTCTGTATCTGTATTTCAAATGTGCTTACTCTGGGTAACACCCACAATGAGCCTTTCAGGTACAACAATGAAGAAGCCAGCACAGTGCTGATGGCTCAACAAAGACAATGGACTGTGGAAGAGCTTAGCCTTCCTGTGAATGTTTCAGCCAGCCTATGAGTCATGGCTACTATGACTCAGCAGGGCCTCTGACCAGACCACATGACACTAAACTCCATTTTAGTACCTGTATTTTTCCACAAACTGGACTAGGAACTGAGTTTGGAACAAAAGGTTCCCACCATATGGAAAAGCTACATAAGGTGGGGTGTGACATCATCTCTTGGCCTCATTCTCCACACAAGAGAACTTCTGGAAACACCTGAGAAACAAAAACGGATGTGGGGGAAGTGCTACTCCCAGGATCAAGAGATTTCTAGCTTGTGTATGGAAACTTGGGGGACTGCTTGTACCATCAGTCAGGGTGAGAAATTGCTAATTCAAATTCTATCCATCTAGTATGTTAGGCTTAGTCTGAGTTTTGGTTATTTGCTAAATAATCTGCTTTGATCTGTTTGTTATCACTTATAATCACTTAATCTATCTTTCTGCAGTTAATAAACTTGTTTGATGCTTTATCTTAACCAGCGTATTTTGAGTGAAGTGTCTGGGGAAAATCTCAGCTTGTTGTGCACATCTGTCCCATATCGAGGGGAAGGGGAACTACATTAATGAGCTTGTATTATAGAGATCCCTGTGCACTATAAGATGGTATCATTCTGGATTTATACTACAGCAAGTGTGCAAGGTTGGGGAGTGGGAAATTGGCTCTTGTCTTCTATCTGTCCTTGAGTGGCTTAGGTAACGCACTCAGGTAGCTTAGTTGGCTGCATGGCGCCACCTGCTGTTGTGTTGGGTGATAACAGGCCCTGGAGAGGCTGGCGAAATCTCCAGCAAAGCAGTGTGAGAAGGGCCAGCCCAGCGTGAGGGTTAGAGGACACAGCAGTTCCCAGAAGCTCCACAAACTGCCTCCTGGGGGTGACAACCCATCACGCCCTACACTACACAAGTCTCAGCAGGTTTGTCACATGCTGTCCCCTCCCTTTCTCCACCCGAGATATTTCCTGCTTCCCACCACCTTCTAGCAATTCCCACCCTCTGATGCATTTACTGCTCCTCAACCTCCAAGCAGAGCCCACCACCCTGATAATCTCTTTACCTGAGCCAGCTCCATTGCAGCCATTTCCTTGCCCCTGGGAGGACGAGATGATCTGCAGCGAAACATGGATGTTATTCTCTGGCCTGCCGGGGTGAAAAGGGCAAGGTGTGAGAATTCAGACTAGGCTTTTGTCCATTCCACAAGCCGATTCCCCCAGCTTTTCCCCTGCTAATGCACATTCTAGGTTCTAGCACACTGTGAAGCACAGAGTGACCTTATTCCAGTACAGGCCTAGCCCCCTCCCACCAGGGTGTAACCCTCTGACACATGGGGAAACCCTCCCAGTAACAGTCTCTCTCTTACACGTATCAAGTTTGCGGACAACACCAAGCTGGGAGGGGTTGTAAGTGCTTTGGAGGATTGGATTAAAATTCAAAATGATCTGGACAAACGGGAGAAATGATCTGAAGTAAATAGGATCAAATTCAGTAGAGACAAGTGCAAAGTACTCCACGTTGGAAGGAACAATCGGAGGCCAGAGAAGAGCAGAAACAAAGGAGTCACTTTGGGGGATTCTCCCTGTCATTGTCCCCAAGGCAGCTGTCTCAGGTTTACAAAGGTGTTTCATGTTCCAGCCTTTGTACAGTCTCTCCTGGGAGTGCCCCTTTCATGGACTGGGCCTAGTTTTAGTTTTTGGTAGTTAACAATCTTGGTTTATTGTTCATCTAACCAGTATGTGTGGATTGAAGTGTGTTGGAAACTCTGTTTGGGATAACAAGCTGGTGCATGTCATTTTCCGCTGATGAAATGACAGACTTCATATGAGCTTGGGTCGTTCAGTAGCGTGCTGGACAGTGCAAGATGCACATTTCTGGGGGAAAGTTGGGCACTTGAGAATTTGCTGGTTTTCTCCTGAGGTGTAATTCATGAGTGGCTGTCTAGCAGCACTCAATACTGTGTAGCTGGGAGTGAGTTACATGCTGGAGACTGTGTGTTAATTGGCCAAGAGGGGCTGTTCTCGCGGGAAAACAGTGGAAAAGGCACCCCATGCTGGAGGACTGAGGTACAGCTATTTAACAGTCCAGATTGTACTCTGGGTAACATCACAGACACTCATTATGACAGAGCCTCTTACAACACAGAGAAAGTAAATCCATGTCCCAGAAATCGAAGACTCCAGACAGAGGGCAAGTGTCCCTGGCACTGCTTCTTGCTGACAGAGAGGTTCAGAGACAGTGCGAGAATCCTGGGGAAGCTGGGAACAGGAAGCATGGGCTGGCGGGGTTCGGTGGAGAAAGGGAACAGGAAGGGCAGGGATATTACTGAATCCAGGATCTTAGCAGTACTAGATGACAGGATAGCACATAGTGCAGCCCATTGGAAAACACAATCCCAACTATACATACAAAATGATGGGGTCTAAATTAGTTGTTTCCACTCAAGAGAGTGATCTTGGAGTCACTGTGGATAGTTCTCTGAAAACATCCACTCAATGTGCAGCAGCAGTGAAAAAAAGTGAACAATGTAGGAAATAATTAAGAAAGTGATAGATATGACAGAATATCTCATAGATCATATTTGTAAAAAACAGCAAATAAATCCATGATACACCCACATCTTGAATACTGCATGCACATGTCACCCCATCTCAAAAATAGAAATATTGGAATTGGAAAAGGTTCAGAAAAGGGCAACAAAAATGATTAGGGGTATGGGACAGTTATGCCAGACCTAACCCCCAGTTTCACTTGAGCAAACAGGAGATATTTGACACTGTGCAATACGGCTCCTGTGCTCTGTTCCCAAAGTGTTCTGCAGCAGAGGAGGGTCTCTGGTATTATGTGTGTCACTGGCCTATTGGGGTGATGCTGAAACAGGACAGGGTACAGATGGCATTGTGGGGGTGGCGTGAACCTTCACTCTTCATTTCCCCTTCCAAGAACAGAAGGGACAGGAACCCTTACCCAGCGAGGTCACAGTCTCATAGTTCTCCTGCATGACATCCCAGTAGAGGGCTCTCTGAGTGGGGTCCAGCAGAGCCCACTCTTCCCTGGTGAAATACATAGCCATCTCCTTGAAGGTCACCAGCCCCTGAAAGAGTAAGAGTCCAACACTAAGGACTTGCTGCCCCACTCACAGCCCCACTATTTGTGGCAGAGAAGAGTGAATCAAATGGAAGCTCTGGGTGGATCATAGTCAGGAGAGTCCCACCTCGACCTGGCTCAGAGTATCCAGCAAATGCCAGGGTGAGGGGATGAAGAGAGAGCCCCTTATCTCTCCCAGCATATCCATCACCCCCCTACTAGCCACTGACTGATACAGGAGATGGAACCCCTAGCAGGGTCCAGGGAGAGCTCGCTGGTAGGATGCCCAACACCCTCCTCATTGTGAGGAGTGGGATATGAAGGGAGAGGCAGCTCCAATAAGCCTGACTCATGGGTGTCCCCTTTATATCTCACAGCAGCTGATGGTTAATGAGGTCAGGCTCCAGCACTAGGAGTCTGGTCAGTTTGACTAGCTCCATGTAGGTGGGTTATTTTCTCTCTTCACAAATTAGGGCATTTCCACCTCCAAACCTCCTGGGTCTGTTCCTAGAATCTAGGCCACTTAGTAAATAACTCCCAGCAGGTCTGCCACACCCTGGCCTCCTCCTTTCCCCACGCTGTGAATTTCCTGCCCCGCTCCAACCTCCAAACCAGACTCTGCAAACCTTCCCACCTCTGGTGTATTTGCTCTCCCTTTCCTCCAGCAGGAACCCACCAGCAACCCCCCGATAATCTCTACCTGGACTGACTCCACTGCAGCCATTTCTCTTCCCTGTCCCACGCCAGGCTGGGATGAGCTGGAGCAAAACATTCTGCAGCCTGTCTGGGGGAGAAGGGCAGTTGTGGGCGTTTCAGAACCGGTTTTAGTTAATTTCACATCACAATTCCTCCAGGCCCTTTCCCTGCAGACAGACACCCTAGATTCTGTCATGCTGGGAAATGCTCAATCTGTTTATTACATATTTAGACCTGGCTCCTCCTGCCAGGCTAAGTCCACAGACACATTTTTAACCTCCCTTCTCTCTCCCCTCACCCCTTCTCTGAACACAAGGCTAGAAAAGAGCAGAACCAAAGGAGTCACTGTGGGGGATTCCCTCAGACACTGACCCCACGGCAGCCACACCCCAGCAGGGGGAATATGGAGTCAGGAACTGGCTTTTGCTCTGTCTGATCCTTGTTTTGTTCACTGGAAAGTGGTTCTGCCCCAGGATGCAGCAATACATGTGTCTGGGTGGACTAGAGAGCTGGAAATCTCTCCCCCACATTCATTTCTCCCACTGCCCCTTTCAGTCTCTCCTTCCCCTGTCCTCTCTCCCTGCCCCTCTGGCTGGGACAGTCCCATTCCTGGGGGCTTTGCTCTCCCATGGCTGGATTTCCTCCTGGCAACCGCTAATGGGAGGAGAAATGAGGTGGTGTTGTTTGTGCAGAGTCACTTTCTTGCCAGACCCTAGGACATTCCCTGAGGTCTTTCAGTTACCTGGAGACTCTGGCTCAGAATTTAGTAGTAACAGGGCCCAGGACTGCCCTAGGGGGCTAGGACCAGCTGCAGAAAGTCATCCCCTGGGCCGGGCAGAGAAGAAGCTTTAATTAAGGTCACTTCCCAGCACAGAGCCCCACTGGGGGAGCAGCAGCTGCCAAGCCTGGTCTCCCAGATCACAATGGAGGCTGCAGCATCTGACCCAGGAAGCTGAACCCCAATATCCTGAGCAGAGAGGGACAGAGTGTATGAGCAGCTTCCCTCCTTTAGCTCTCTGGGGAGAGCAGCTAATGGGAGCCCCTCCTCACAGGGAGAATGGCTGATCTCATTTGACCCACTGTCCATCTGGAATCACTCCTTGTCTTTCCATACAGTGACTCTGGATTAACAACGGTCTCAATGACACCGGATTTCAGAAAGAATGAGTTCAGAACGCTGTGGAAAAGACCATCAGTGTGGCAGTGCTGACTCCCTTCCCACCTCCCTCACCCCCGCAGATCTAGGACAAGGACTGGGGGCAAAAATTTTCCAAACGGAACCGAAGTTCCTGCAGTTTTCAAAAGAGGAGAAAAGTAAATTCTGTGAATTTCACACTAACAGTGTTTGCTAAGTGGACAGAAAGTTATCACAGTGACAGGGCACGTGACTGGGGAATGGACTTGGTGACCTGGTGACTAGGAGCCAGGACTCTGGTACAAGTTGACCAGAGAGAAGGATCATGGTTAACAGCAGCCCCCAGACATCCCCTAGTACCCAGTGCCCAGACCCCCCAGCCAGGGGCCCCAGAAACCCCCCAGCCAGGATCCCATCAGATATTCCCTGGGACGCAGCCCCCAGAGTCCCTGGCCAGGGATCCCAGATACCCCTCAAAGTCCCACCGGCCAGAGAACCCCCACCACACCATGATTGCCAGGTTGGGAATCCCAAAGGGTTCCCCCCACCAAGAGCCCCCAGCAGCCAGGGACCCCCTCAAGGGACCCCCCCACTGGGAACTCAGTCCCTCACTTCCTGCCTAGGAACTTCCTCACCCTCCAGAACGATCTACCCTGACATTTGCCTGGGACCCCCTCCTCTGCCCAGTGTGAACCCCTGATGCTTTACAGTGCGACCCATCACTCTGCTTCCCTGGCATGCCCTCACCTAGTGCCAGGGATCCCCTCCCCCAGCTCTGTGCACTGGGCATGGCAACAAAACCAGGAACCAGCGGGGGAAGCACAGACAGAGCCCCTGGCACAGAACCAGGCTCCCTCTAACCCTCTGTCCCGCCTCCCCAAGAGACACCCACCCCCACTGTTCTGCAGCCACCAGGCCCCCAGCGATACCCACCTCCAGGACCCATAGCCTCAGGGATGGGCACATCAGAACCACCACCCCCGAACACCCCAAACCTCCACAACCCACCAACCTGACTAGGGTACCCCCTGCCCAGCCACCCAGAGGCCTCCCCCTACCACAATGCCCCTTCAGCTGCAATCTCCCCACACAGACACCTCCCTGCCCCTGCAAGTGTTACCTCACAGAGTGTGAGAAGTGGCTAGAAAGTTAACATCACCTCCTGCTGGCCAGTCACACAGGCAGAGGGAGCCTGGGGAGTGCTTCTTTAACAGGAGAATGGAAGGCCTGGAGGGCAAGAAAGATCCACGGGCTGTCACTAGCAAATAATAGCCACCATGGATCCACCCCAGAGGCGGCTGCATCTTAGCACATTGGGAAACAACCCATCATATTCAATTAGAAATAAAACAACTAGAGAGAAGTGGGGCAAATGTTTGGGGTATTTTATATCAATCTTTGAGACACGCAGAGAGAACCCTGTCACAAACGACATTTGATAACATGAGAGAAAACCACCAAGATCGGAGGGGATTTGATGTTGCTATTAAATAACTAGTGGAAAAGGGGGACTGTTGGACTGGATTTTATATGACTGTCCAATACATAAACAGAATGTGATGGTCCCCCCCGGCCACGGGGCAACCATTCACGTGAGCAGCTCAGAGCCCTTTGAGGAGCTGATTT
Source organism: Gopherus flavomarginatus (assembly GCF_025201925.1). Taxonomy (NCBI): domain Eukaryota; kingdom Metazoa; phylum Chordata; order Testudines; family Testudinidae; genus Gopherus; species Gopherus flavomarginatus. The sequence continues at coordinate 31,841,673 of NC_066621.1, forward strand.
AAGGGCGGGGGGGAGCTGGAAGGCTCCCTGGACAATGGAAGGGGGCCGCAGGGGAATTGGGAAATGGGGTCTGGGCAGTCTCCATGAGGGATGTGCTTCTCCCTTCCCTTCCCTGCCCTGGCAGAGAACGGGAACCTCATCCCATCCCACTCCAGTGGGAGCCATGTTCTGGGGAATGACCCAGAGCAACAATTTCCCACCTAAACAAGGACAAATCGCTGCAGATAAAATGGGTGGGAAAATCCACCCCCCATCGGAGAGATTTTAAATTGACATTTGAGAAGTATGGAGAGAAAAGGGAAAATCAGAGGCAATTAGAGAGCTGATCATTGGGGGGAGGGAGGAGAATCTCCCTGGATTTTATAGCCACGTGTGATAATGAGAGAGAAAAGGGGAAATCCTGAGAGAATGTGTGTGTGGGAGGAAGTGGCAAAAACAGGGACAGGATCCAGTTAACTCACCTCCCTCCCACCCCAGGAATGTCCTGGCTGCACAGAGACAGATCTACCCCCCCGACCCCAGGGACCTCCCGCCCCTGCAACTCCGGCTTCTCCTCCCACCTCGACACCTCCGCCCTCACACCAAAGGGGGGGGCTCTGCCAGCGCCTCCCCCTGAGCTCAACTCCTGCTCCTCCCCCCAGCCCGGATTGTGCCCTTTAGCCCCCCACGAACCCTGCCTCCAGCTGCCTGACCCCCCCCCGCCCATCAATTTCCTGCTCTACGCCCGCCCCTCTCACGCTCCCTGTTACTCCCCCGCCCCGCTCCAGTCCCGCACCCAGCACCCGGCGGAAAGTTACGGCTGGTCCGGGCAGGGGGAAGGGCAGCGGCTTCAGCGGCTGTTACTGGGTATGCGCAGCGCCCGGGAGTAGCACATTGCTATGGGGAGGGATTTAATACACCGCCCCCCCCCCGCCTGGCCCGGGGTCCGCCCCTCCCCCCCACACGACAGCCGGGCCCCGGCCCCCCCCATCCCAGCGGGGCGTGCGGATCCTCCTGCAGCTCCACTGGGGCCGAGGCGCCTTCAAGGCTTCTCCCAGGCTCCCTGGGGCAGAGTCACTTTCCTGCCCCCCAGCGCCTCTCATTCCCCGGGGCTCCGGGTCACAATGTCCCACCGCCCTTCCCCCGCCTGCAGCTCCGGCTTCTCCCCTCCCGCCCCCGCCAGCCACACCAAGGGGAACCGCGGGCCCCAGTCTCTGTACCCACCTGGATCCCAGAGGGGCCGGGGGCAGATCCTGGCTGCAGCTGAGAACAGCGGCTCCGCTCCGGCTCGGGCAGCTCCAGCGCTGCTGGCAGCACGTGGAGAACCAGGATGCAGCTGTTTAGCCCGGGCTCTACGTCACAATGTGCCAGAGTCCCGCCCCCAGGAGGTGTCCCGCCCCTGAGCTCAGCCAGAGCCCCGCCCCCAGGAGCTGCCCTGCCCCCGGGCTGTGCCAGAGCCTCACCCCCAGGAGCTGCCCCGCCCCTGAGCTGAGCCAGAGCCCCGCCCCCAGGAGCTGCCCTGCCCATGGGCTGTGCCAGAGCCCCGCCCCCAGGAGCTGCCCCGCCCCCAGGCTGTACCAAAGCCCCACCCCCAGGAGCTGCCCTGCCCATGGGCTGTGCCAGAGCCCCGCCCCCAGGAGCTGCCCTGCCCATGGGCTGTGCCAGAGCCCCGCACCCACGAGCTGCTCCGCCCACGCTCTGTGCTGGAGCCCCGCCCCCAGGAGCTGCCCCGCCCGTGCTCTGTGCTGGAGCCCCACCCCGAGGAGCTGCCCTGCCCATGGGCTGTGCCAGAGACCCGCCCCCAGGAGCTGCTCCGCACCTGCTCTGTGCTGGAGCCCCGCCCCGAGGAGCTGCCCCGCCCCCGAGCTGAGCCAGAGCCTCGCCCCAAGGAGCTGCCCGCACCTGGGATGTGTCAGAGCCCCGCCCCCTGGAGTTTCCCCATGTCGGGTCTCTGAGCTTTGTTCTCCTGCCACCTTCTTCCCAGCACCCCCTGCTCCCTTCCTGTGTCTGCAAACACCCCCCCTCCCCCGGGGCTGGCTGCAGTGCTCGCTGAGGCTGACTCCAGTGGCTGAAGTTGCCTCCATCTCTGCTTCACCTGGAAGGGGAGAGACAAAGAGAGGAGATGGTCCCAGGATGTGAAACCAGAATCAGGGGGTAAGGAAAGAAGGACTGTTTGGAAAGGTGGGTTTTTTGTGGGGGGGGGGTGAGCCAGAGGGATTCAGAAGAAGTTGGGTAGCAGAGGCTCTGGGAAATTGAGGGGAACCTCCTGGGTGTCTCAGTGTTGCCCAGGGTTTGTACAGCACCTTGCATAATATGGGGTCTCATCAGCACCTGGGAGCCCTGATGTCTGTTTCCTGATCACAGGCTCTGGGAATGGAGAGAAGGAAACCTCAGCACCTGAAGGTTAATGCAGCCCTGTGTGCAACCCCTGCTAGGGTGATCCGACAGCAAATGTGAAAAATTGGGATGGGGGTGGGGTTAATAGGCACCTATATAAGAAAAAGACCCCAAAATCGGGACATCTAGTCATGCTAGTCCCTGCTGTTCTCATAAGGGGTCGGCTTAGAGAGGGTTTGGCTACACTTGCAGCTGTCCAGTGCTGGGAGTTAAAGCTGTCTTCCTACAGCTGTTTAGGGAAAGCGCTGCAGTGTGGACACACTGACAGCTACCAGCACTCTGTCATAGCCACATTTGCAGCGCTGTTGGGAGTGGTGCATTATGGGCAGCTGTCCCAGCATTCAAGTGGCTGCAATGTGCTTTTCAAAAGAGGAGGGTGGGGTAGAGTGTGACACGGAGCGTGGGGGAGACAGAGCGAGTGGATTTTTGGAGCTGACACTGTGTCAGCTCCCTGCCTGGCAAGTTCAAGCCTCCTCCCCCACCCCTCTCTCATTCACTAAATGCAAATAGCCGCCTTTGTTTTTTTCCTCACAGACCAGATAAGCCGCTGATCCAAAACAGACCCCCCCCCGTGCCCACACGGCTGCTTCTCTCCTCAAGCAAACACCAGCTGTGGGTGTTCCAAAGGGATCCCCCTGCCTCTGCTCATTCACTGCAAACAGTAACTGTGTTTGGTTTTTAGATAAGCAGCTCCGGGAGCCTTGAGCTCACAACAAAACAAACAGAGGCATCACACCAAAACAAAGAGCGTTATCTCTACTTAAAAGCATTATGGGAAGGTTCCGGAGGTCAGTGACAGCGTAGTAAGATTAATCACTGTTTACACTGGCAACCCAGCGCGGCATCACCAGCTCTGTTCTCTTTATTCCTCTTGTCCAGGTGGAGCACATGCAGCACTGTAGCCAGGGAGATACAGCGCTGTATGTGCCTTGCCAGTGTGGACGGGGAGTAAGTTACAGCGCTGTAAAGCCACCACCTGCACTGTAACTCTCCAGTGTAGCCAAAGCCTGAGTTGTAGTAATAATAGCAGCCAAGAATCCGGTGGCACCTTATGGACTAACAGACGTATTGGAGCATGAGCTGTCGTGGGTGAATACCCACTTCGTCAGATGCAACAATAGTCCCATATGGGCTAGTGGTCAGGATTCCTGGTTTTCACCCAGGTGGCCTGGGTTCAACTTCTGGTGTGGGAAGAGTGCAGAGCTTTTGCCCAGAGTGGAGGCAGGAAATGAAAGGAACAGGAAGGGATCCTGCCAGCAGTGGAGTTAGACAGTGTAGGGAGGGGACCCCAGAAGTGGGGGTGGGGCAGTGGTTTGGGGGGAGATGAGGGAAGAATCCCAGCAGTGCGGGAAGTTGACAACCTGGAGAGCACAGGCCTGAAATGGGGACCTGGAAGAGTGAATGTGTCCCTCTAAACCCATAAACTGCAGACTAGGCAGGCTTGGAAGAATTGTGTATTTGTTGGTAAATGTCAATTTCTGTGTAAACACACAACCCAATGGCAAAATATTTCCATCAATAATCATCAAAATTGACAGATGGGCAAAGTAAGAAACATGCTGCTTGAGAGCTTATCATGTTGTAGGAGCAGCAGTGATCTGTATGCTCTGTATAACCTGTATGCTCAAAAGGTCTGTTAAACTCCCCCAGCTTGTGTCCTTTCCCTCTTTGAATGCCTGTGAAGTGGCTTTCCCACTCTCCTTTGGACCTCCAGTGAATGCCCTATACCCGGCCCATCTGGCCAGTGGTTCGCTGTGTTACATTCTATTGCACCTCAGGGAGACTGATCTTCATCGCACCGTCCATCACTGCGCTGTGGGACACTTAACTTAAAGGATCCTGACATCTCCACTGCCAGCCTGTCCTGGGAGCGTGAGTATGAGTGTGACACCCTCCCTCATCCCTTCTTTTGAGCTTAGCTATCAAGCTAATAAATGTGCTGCTTTGTGCCAAACTCTGGGGGGGAGGGGCATTATTAGTCCTCTCTAAGATTACTAACTGACCCAATTTTGGGTAACACAAGCAACATTGTTTGATCTGTTATTGTACCAAAGGGGCAGATGGTTGTCTATAAAGGAGGGTGAAGACTAAATGCCTCTGATGAGAATGGGATTTGAACCCATGCAGGCAGAGCATAATGGAGTAGCAGTCCATCACCTTAACCACTCGGTCACCTCATCTGAGCTGTCAAAAAATGGACACGAGGAGAAATCTAAGGCCGACAGAGATAGGGACACTAAGGAGTTTTTATATACTAAGCGTAAGCAGGGTCTGAATGAGCTCCCCTCTCTCACCTAGTGAGGAGCTGGGGAAAGACTTCAGGAACAGACCGTGTTTGCATAGACACACCTACTCTGCCTAGCTATGCAGCATGATGGGGCCGCTTTCCCAAAATGACCAGTTTGGGATGGTCTTGGGTTACAAATCACTTTAGGATTGAGTGGAATGAAATTTTATTCTCCTTCCTGTATGAATGAAGGGCAGCAGAACATACCTAGTCCGTCCTGATGGAGGGGTAGGTGAGTGAGGAATAGCTTTTATTGGACTGCAGACTCATAGACTCATAGACTCATAGGTCAGAAGGGACCAATCTGATCATCTAGTCTGACCTCCTGCACAAGGCAGGCCACAGAACCCCACCCATCCAATTTTATACAACCCCTATCCCAGGACCGAGTTATTGAAATCCTCAAAAATGGTTTGAAGACCTCAAGCTGCAGAGACACCACCAGCAAGCGACCCGTGCCCCACGCTGCAGGGGAAGGCGAAAAACCTCCAGGGCACCTGCCAATCTGCCCTGGAGGAAAATTCCTTCCCGACCCCAAATATGGCGATCAGCTAAACCCTGAGCATGTGGGCAAGAGTCACCAGCCAGCACCCAAGAAGGAGTTCTCTGCAGCAACTCAGTACCCATCGCATGCAACATCTCCCCGCAGACCATTGAGCAGACCTGTCTGGTGGTAATTCAAGATCAATTGCCCAAATTAACGATCCTATCATAACATCCCCTCCATATACTTATCAAGCTTTGTCTTAAAGCCAGGAAAGTCTTTTGCCCCTACTACTTCCCTCGGAAGGCTATTCCAGAACTTCACTCCCCTAATGGTCAGAAACCTTCGTCTAATTTCAAGTCTAAACTTCCTAATATCCAGTTTATACCCATTCGTCCTCGTGGCTACATTAGTACTAAACTTAAATAATTCCTCTCCCTCCCTAACGTTAACCCCCTTGATATATTTATATAGGGCGAGCATATCCCCCCTCAGCCTTCTTTTGGCCAGGCTAAACAAGCCAAGCTCTTTGAGTCTCCTTTCATAAGGCAGTTTTTCCATTCCTCGGATCATCCTCGTAGCCCGTCTCTGAACCTGTTCCAGTTTGAATTCATCCTTCTTGAACATGGGACACCAGAACTGCACACAGTATTCCAGATGGGGTCTCACCAACGCCGTATACAACGGTACTAACACCTCCTTATCCTTGCAGGAAATACCCCGCCTGATGCATCCCAAAATCGCATTTGCTTTTTTAACAGCCGTATCACATTGGCGACTCATAGTCATCCTGCTATCAACCAGTACCCCAAGGTCCTTCTCTTCCTCCGTCGCTTCCAACTGATGCGCCCCCAACGTATATCCAAAATTCTTATTATTAATTCCTAAATGCATGACCTTGCACTTTTCACTATTGTATTTCATCCTATTTCTATTACTCCAGTTTACAAGATGGTTCAGATCTTCTTGAATAGTATCCCTGTCCTTCTCCGTGTTAGCAATACCCCCCAGCTTCGTGTCATCCGCGAACTTTATTAGCACATTCCCGCTCTTTGTGCCAAGGTCAGTAATAAAAAGGTTAAATAAGATCGGTCCCAAAACCGATCCTTGAGGGACTCCACTGGTGACCTCCTTCCAGTCCGACAGTTCACCTTTCAATACGACCCTCTGGAGTCTCCCCTTTAACCAGTTCCTTATCCACCTTACAACTTTCATATTCACTCCCAGCTTTTCCAATTTAACTAACAGCTCCCCGTGCGGAACCGTGTCGAACGCCTTACTGAAATCTAGGTAAATTATATCTACCGCATTTCCTTTATCTAAGTAATCCGTCACCTTCTCAAAGAAGGAGATCAGATTGGTTTGGCACGATCTACCTTTAGTAAATCCGTGTTGCAATTCGTCCCAATTACCATTGACCTCTATGTCCTTAACTACTTTATCCCTTAAAATTTTTTCCAAGGCCTTACATACTACAGACGTCAAGCTAACAGGCCTATAATTACCCGGATCACTCTTTTTCCCTTTCTTAAAAATAGGAACTACATTAGCAATCCTCCAGTCATACGGCACAACACCCGAGATTATCGATTGCTTAAAAATTCTCGCTAACGGGCTCGCAATTTCACGCGCCAGTTCCTTTAACATCCTCGGGTGGAGATTGTCCGGGCCCTCCGACTTCGACCCATCGAGCTGTTCAAGTACGGCCTCTACCTCAGTTGCAGTAATATCCACTTCCATATCCACATTCCCGTTTATCATCCCTCCATCATCGCAAGGTCCCTCACTAGTCTTATTAAAAACCGAGGCAAAGTACTTGTTTAGATGTTGGGCCATGCCTAGGTTATCCTTAACCTCCATTCCATCCTCAGTGTATAGCGGCCCCACTTCTTCTTTCTTTGTTTTCTTCTTATTTATGTGGCTGTAGAACCTTTTACTATTGGTTTTGATTCCCTTTGCAAGTTCCAGTTCAATGCGGCTTTTAGCCTTCCTCACTTTATCCCTACATGTTCTGACCTCAGCAAGGTAGCTTTCTTTACTGATCCTGCCTTCCTTCCACTCCCTGTAAGCTTTCTGCTTTTGTCTTATCCCCTCTCTGAGTTGCTTGCTCATCCAGTTTGGCCTGCAACTCCTGCCCATGGTTCTTTTCCCCTTTCTCAGGATGCAGGCTTCCGACAGTCTCCGCAGCTGTGACTTAAAGTAATTCCAGGCCTCCTCCACATTTAAATCCACTAATTCCTCCGTCCAATCCACTTCCCTAACTAATTTCCTTAACTCTTTAAAATTAGCCCTCGAGAAGTCAAAAACCCTAATCGCAGATCTACATTTGTTTATCCTTCCATCTAGTTTGAACTGAATCAGCTCATGATCACTCGAACCAAGGTTGTCCCCTACCACCATTTCTTCTACGAGGTCCTCACTGCTCACCAACACCAAGTCTAAAATGGCATCCCCTCTCGTAGGTGCTTCAACTACTTGATGAAGAAATCCATCCGCTATCACATCCAGAAAAATCTGACCCCTATTATTCGTGCAAGTACTCGTCCTCCAGTCTATATCCGGGAAGTTGAAGTCCCCCATAATCACACATTTCCCCTTTGTGTTTACTTCATTGAAGACATTAAAGAGGTCTCTATCCATATCCCAATCCGATCCCGGCGGTCTGTAGCACACCCCAAGCACTATCTCAGGGGAAGCTCTAGTTGCTTTTTTACTCAGCGTGATTTTTGCCCAGACGGACTCCGTCTTATCCATTCCATCGCATCTTATTTCGCTACATTTAATTTCATCATTGATGTACAAGGCTACTCCCCCACCTTTGCCTTTCTTCCTGTCTTTTCTGAACAGCACATAGCCTTCAATACCCGTGCTCCAGTCATGACTACTATTCCACCAGGTTTCGGTAATCCCTATAATATCCGGCTTCACTTCCCGCACGAGTAACTCCAGTTCCTCCATCTTGTTACCTAGGCTCCTCGCATTAGTGTACAAACCTTTTAATTTTCGGCGTTTGGCGTCAGTGACATTCTTTCCCCCGTCGTGCACAAACTGTCTGCCACCAGCATCACCCGTTACTCTGGTTTCTACTCCACTATTCCTCCTTGGATCAAATCTTGGGGCGGCAAGGGTATCCCCGCTCACTTTGTTTACTTCCCTCTCCAGGTTATGTTCTGGCGTGGAGATCTCCCGAACATTTCCCAACCATCTCCCCCAACTTTCTAGTTTAAAGCCCTCTTGATGAGGTCGGCGAGCCTCCATCCTAGAATCCTATTTCCCTCCTTGCTGAGATGAAGTCCATCCTGAGCAAACAGTTGTCTATCCGTAAATGCGTCCCAGTGACCGTACATCCCAAAGCCCTCCTTATAACACCACTCCCTGAGCCATCTGTTGATCGCCATAATCTTGTCCCTCCTTCGTCGCCCCGCTCTAGGAACCGGCAGAATCCCACTGAAGATCACCTGAGCCTCGATGTCTTTAAGCCTCTTCCCCAGTCTGAAATAGTCCTCCTTGATACAGTCCAGCGAGTAACTAGCTGTATCGTTCGTTCCCACATGAAGGATAATCAACGGATTTTTTCCCGCTCCCGCTAAGATCGTATTCAGGCTCAAGTCCACATCCTGTATCTTAGCCCCCGGCAGACAGCACACTCTTCTGTTCTCCCGATCCGGTCTAGTTACAGGCCTGTCTACTCTTCTCAGTAGAGAGTCTCCAATCACGTAGACTTGCCTTTTCCTGGTGACAATGCGATTCTCTGGTCTATCCCCCACAGCAGCTGGCCGTGATTCCTCCCGATTTGTATTTGACCTCACAATCCTCCTAGGGCTCGTACTTGATGTTGCCTCCACTGACTGCTCCCCTCCATCTGCAGGACTAGCTGCTTGCCTCTTCTTCCTTGCCGTTACTCCTTCAGCAGCCCGCTGTGTTCCATCTTCATTTCCCAACTCAGCAAACCTATTCCTAAGTTCTATTTGTCCATCGCTGGCCCGTCTTATCCTCTGTCTGGTTCTCCTAGTGACATGCTTCCACCATCCACTTTCCTCACCCAGCAGAGAAGTCATTGAGGACGTCACCCTAAACCAGTGGTCCCCAAACATTTCACATTGTGCCCTCTTAGCCATGGCTGTGGCCCCTCGGAAGCCACGGTCAAGAACCGGGGCTGGGAGGAGTGGGGCTGTTGCTTGCTGGGGAGAGGGGTGCGGCCAGGGGTAAAGGGGTCGACACCGGGCTGGGAGCCAGAGTCTCAGGCTGAGGGTGGGGTTGGGGAAGAACTGTGGAAGAGTGGTGCTCCCTCCCTGCCCTCTATGTGGGCTGGCTCAGGTCCTGAGGTGCCCCCATGAATGTTCCTCTGTGTCCCCCGAGGAGTCGCACCCCACATTATGGGGACCACTGAACCCTACTCGCTAAGCCGGGGCTAGTAATGCCAAACCCCCGGGAAAGGGAGAACAAGTGTGGGGGCCCCAGCACCAGAACCATGCCGTTACCTTCTGTCTGTGGCTCTACCCCCTTCCACCCATGGCCCCATCCACTGTCACTTCTGTTCCACCCCTTCCCCCACCAGCCACACCCTATCACTCCTTTACCCCTGCCCCGCTGTGGCCCTGAGACCAGAGAAGCTCTGTGCCCCTGCTGCAGCCCCCGGGCTGTAGCAGAGAGTGGGAGCTCCTCCAGCCCTGGGGCTGACATAGGGGAGACTTTTCCAGGGGGACCTAACTTGGCCAGGGCCCCTGATCATGGGCCCCACTGTCCCCTTGGCAGTGCAAGGTTTGGGGAGGCTGAGCCCCCTTGTCATAAACAGATAGCTAAGGGTTAATGTTCTTTTACCTATAAAGGGGTAACACCAGTAACCTAAAACACCTGACCAGAGGACCAATCAGGAAACAAGACTTTTTCAAATCTGGGTGGAGGGAAGTTTGTGTGTGAGTTCTTTGTTCTTTGTCTTGTGTCTGTGGCGTCTCGGCTATGAGAGTGATTTTTCTATCTCCTGCCTTTCTAATCTTCTGTTTCCAAGTTGTAAGTACAAAGATAATAAGACAATAAGTTTATATTGTTTTTTTTTTGTATTTACATGTGTGTAGTTGCTGGAATGTTTAAATTGTATTCTTTTTGGATAAGGCTGTTTATTCATTTTTTTCTTTTAAGCAAATAACCCTGTATTTGTCACCTTAATACAGGGAGACCATTTTTATGTCCTTTTCTTTCTTTTTATATAAAGCTTTCTTTTAAGACCTGTTTAATTTTTTCTTTAGTGGGGACTCCAGGGAATTGAGTCTGCAGCTCACCAGGGAATTGGTGGGAGGAAGAAGTCAGGGGGAAAATCTCGTTGTGTTTGATTTACTAGCCTGACTTTGCATACCCTCTGGGTAAGGGGGAAGAGAGATTAGCTATCTTGGTACTTCTATTTCCAGGACTGGAAACAGGGAGAGGGGAGTCCCTCTGTTTAGATTCACGGAGCTTGCTTCTGTATATCTCTCCAGGAACCCAGGGAGGGAACACCTGGAGGGGAGGAGGGGGAAGGGAAATGGTTTATTCCCCTTTGTTGTGAGATTCAAGGCATCTGAGTCTGGGGGTCCCCCGGGGAAGGTTTTGGGGAGACCACAGTGAGCCAGGCACTGTATAAATCCCTGGCTGGTGGCAGCTTTACCAGGTCCAATCTGGTAACTAAGCTTGGAGGTTTTCATGCTAACACCCATATTTTGGACGCTAAGGTCCAAATCTGGGAAAAAATATTAAGACACCCCTCCCCCCTGAGCCTCCATTACGAGCCGCCCAGGCTACCACTGCTCAGTGTGTGGCCAGTCTCTGTGTTTTCTGCTGCTCGTTCTGGGGAGCCTGGCCGGCCTTAGGGGTGGTGCCCCCCGATAGCCGCCCAGGGCTCCAGGGGTCAAAGGGAACCGTGTGGCAGTGCAAAGGTGCTCACTGCTCTCCCCTGCCCCAATGCTCCTCCATGGGTCCATAGAGGTTTGAGGGGAGTAAGGAGCAACCCTATGTGCTCCATGCGTCCTGGTCACTTTTCCCACTTGGGCTGTGCTGTGAGGGGAGCATCAGAAGCTGCTGCTCTCTGTCCTCCCGCTATGCAGCCCGGCTGAGGAAAGTGACCTGGATGCAGGGAGCTCGGATGATCTCACTTCTTGCCCCCACATCCCACAGCCCCTAGGGGTGCCCAGATGAGCAGCGTTCCAGGGAGGAGTGGGGGGCAGCAATGCCAGCTGCTCCATGCACACAGGTCAGTCTCCCCATGTGGGTGCAGGAGGGGGTGCAAGGGTTTCTGTGATGCCTATTCTATCAATATCATCACTCAATACCAGGCACTCAAATTCACCAGTCTTAGTACTTAGACGTTTAGCGTTTGTATTTAAGCACTTCTAAAATGTGTCCCATTTTAGCTGTCTGCTATTACATGATGTAATTGTGGGAGACACTTTCATTTCACTGTTTCTCATCAGAACCTACCTGTACATTATCATCTTCCATCCTCTCCACCTTACTAGGCTATAGAGAATCCCTGTGAATAGTTCCTATCCTAACTGATGTCTCTGTCTGAACCCTGTGCTCCTCAGCGCCTGTCGGCTTTCCCCAGCTCTGAGGCTGTGTCTACACCGCGCACCTTACCACGGTGCAGCTGTGCCACTCTAACCATGCCATTGTAAGGTGCGCTGTGTGGCCGTCCTTATCGCTGAGAGAGAGCTTCCCCGGTAACAAAGCCAAACTACCTCCAATGAGGGGCAGGAGCTTTGTCACCGGGAGCACAGCTCCACCTATGATGCGCTGTTCACACTGCCGCTTTTCATGGCTCAAATTTTGGCATTTGGGGAGTGTTTTTCCTCACCGCAGAGAGACAAAATTTTTAGCAACAAAAGCCGAAATTAAAAAAAACTCCTCTGCAACCTATTTAATTTTACCTTTATATAACCTTTATACTGCCTCCAGTTCTGGTATCCTCATTTGAAAAAGATGTTGTGAAATTGGAGCTAGGGCAGCAAAGAGCCACCAAATGTTCTGCGGGCTGGAGAAAAATGCCTTCCAGTGAGCTATTGAAAGAGCTCAACCTGTTTAGCTTATCAAAAGAAGATTAAAAGGTGATTTCATTGAAATGTTGAAGGGCCTTAATGGAGAGAAAAGATTGGGTATTTACGGGCTCTTGAATGGAGCAGAGAAAGGCATAACAAGACCCAATGGCTGGAAACTGAAAAGAGACAAATTCATATTACAACTGAGGCACAATAGTCAACAGCGAGGATGATTCACCACAGGAGCAAGCTACCAAGGAAAGTGGTGGATTCACCATCTCCTGATGTCATTTAATGAAGACTAGATGCCTTTCTGGAATTTGTTTGCCCCCAAAGTAGCTGTTATGTCATACAGTAGGCCTGTTATATGCAGGTTAGATGCTCTAATGGTGTCTTCTGACCATGAAGTCGACTAATTTCTGAAAAACTGAGTGTAGCATTGGGAGCAGCGTCTGATGTTTTCCTGTCTAGCCGGCTTGCTGCCTAGAACGAACGCTCCTTGAGTGGGGTGATCCACAGGGAGTAGCTCAAACCTCCAAAGTGCCTGACTAGAAAACAGCCGTCCCTGTTTAGAAGGTAAGAGCCTCCTGGAGGTTTGAAACCTGTTCAGTCTGATCTATCTGGTGACAAGTGAATTCTAGGCATGGAAAACACGAGCTTAAGGAGGCAGAATTTTATTGCGCACCTGGGATTTTGTCCCTTAGAATCGCTGGGGACATTAGGGTTTGTCTTTTTTGTTTCACCTCTTCCTCCATCCCTCCCTCCTCTTCTTCTCTTGCTTCTTTTGTCCTTTCTCCTGTTCCCTTCCCAACAACAGGACGGAGGTGTGTGTGTGTGTGTTGCAGGGAAGTCCTCTGCAGCTCCCACTATGGAAGGTCCACCCAAAAATGTGGGACTGAAATAGTGCTCGGGCAGTGATCCTCACCGGTGACCTGGGCCATCCTTTGGGCTCTCTGGTGAGAACCCTAAGCCTCCCGTCCTCAGTCTCTACCCTGATTGGTTGAGCAGGGCGTTATTGACAGGGAGGAGACTCAGGTCCTTGTTGTTCTCTTTTAAGATCAAGTAAATAAGTCAGAACCAGTTCTATCTTTGATTAATTTTGCTGCTTCTCTGCATTAATTGTCTCTGAGCAGTTGATGATTCCCTCTAACATTGCAGTTCTCCTCAAATACTTGCTGAATAATTACTGTCACTGTTGTTGGTCTGGAGCTCATCTGAGAGCACAGTATTCAGGTCATTCAATGTCTGAAATTCAAGATCCGATGGTTTGTTTGAAAATCAGGGCTCTTCGGTCCTATTCCCAACACTGCCTCTGACGGGCTGTGTGACCTAAGACAAGTCAATTCTCCTTTCTCAGCCTTAGCTTCTCCCTCTTTCAAGTAGGGATAATAATGATCCGCTCTTACCTACCTCATGGTGGGTGAAGGATGCGGATCCATTTGGGAGTGTCACTAGAAGTAGTGCATAATATGAAGTTTCCCATCATGTTTACTCAGAGCAGATTATGACATAATAGATTAGCTGAAATAGTCTATTTTATTTGTATTTTTTTATTTTGAAATTGTTAATAGTAGCAACGACTTAGCTCAGATTGAAGCATCTTATCTAATGGTTGAGATGTAAGTGTCTCCTCTTTGTGTGCGAGGAGACAATTTAACACACTCTGACAAAGAGGAGATGCTTTTGTTTTGCAACAAAATATTTTTGCAAAGATCTTTCATCCCACTTGTTATGATTTTGAGAAACAAACTGGTTTAGTCTAAATGGGATTTTCGGACAGAAACGGTTTGAATGAAATTTTCCCACCATCTCGATTCCTGGGCTCTGGGGTGTTTTCATCTGTTAGAACAGGAGTCAGAACTGGTTGCTTCTCTTTCTGGCTCTGCCATCGCCTTGTTGTATAGGCCTTGGGTAGGTCACTTCCCTTCTCCCATCTGTCCAATGGGAACAGGAACAGTTCTCGAACTATGGGCAGTTTAGAGCCCAAGTGAGATAAGGGGTATTAAAGCCCTCTGTGAAGGAGAAAGGGGAGTTTCACAGTGTTTAGCACCAAGGAATTCTAAAGTTTGCTAAAATGTCTAGTCTGTGGAAACAAGAAATGGTCGGGGCCAAACTAAATAAACCACTGCCTTTTTAAAGCCCATTCAAAGATGTGAGTCCCTATCTTTTAGGTACCTGTGGTTCTTTGCCAGCAGCAGAGAAGAGGTTCCTGCCTCCGTTTTTGTGGCCTTAACAAACCAGGTGTTGTGCCCCAGTTCTCGTCTGAGACCCCTGAAAAAGAAGATCTTCCCATCCATGAACAAGACAGGACCTATCTTTCAAAGGGGAACAAAAAGACCTCTGGGACTTACAGACTAGCTAGCCTGACTGCCATAGCTGGAGAGATCCTGCAATACATTCTTAAACACTCAGTTTGTCAGCAGCATCTACAGGATGATTTGGTTCTTATGACTAGTGAGCGTGGAATTGTCAAGAACAAATCATTCCAAACCAATCCTCTTTCCTTCTTTGGCAGGGTTCTGGGCCTGGTAGAGGTGAGTAAAGAATAGATGGGATCTAGCTTGGTGTTACTAAGGCTTTTGACACAGTCCCATAGGACATTCTCAGAAGCAAACGAGGGAAATGCAGTCCAGCTGCAATCAGTGTAATGTGGGTGCAGAGCTGGTTGAAAGCCAAGACTCCAGGAGCCCTTCTCCATGTTTAGCTGCCCAACGGGGAGGGTGAACCTAGTGGGTCTGGCAGGGATCAGTCCGGTGTCAGGTACTATTCTATATTTTCATGAATGATTTGGAAAACGGAGTGGAGAGCATGCTCCTAAAGTTTACAACTGACACCAAGCACTTTGGAGCACAGGATTGAAATTCAAAACACCCTTAACAAATTGGAGACTTGGTCTTCTTGAGCCAAACTCCGTGGTTAGGGCTCTCTACCTACACTGGGCTGAAGTGAAAGCCCAGAGCCAAGCACTCCTCCTGGGCAGTGAGCTCCGACCTTGATTGGTCAGATGCTGCTTAGCACTGTCAGAGCAGCTTTTGCTGGGAGATTCTCCCAGCACTTTCCAATAGCGGGAAGGTATGAAATCCCCATTTGACTGCTGGGGACAGAGCCCGAGAGTGGGGAGCAACTTGCCCAAAGTCCCCAGGAAAAGGAAAACAACCAGCAGAGGAACCAATAGGAAACCCAGCAATGGAACTCAGGAGTCGTGGGGGTGTGCTGTGGTGACCAGATGTCCCAATTGTATAGGGACAGTCCGAATTTTGGGGTCTTATCTAGGATCCTATTACCCCCCACGCCGTCCCGATTTTTCACACTTGCTGTCTGGTCACCCTAGGGTGTGCACATGTGTGGGTCCCAGCTGCTCCCTGCCCCCCTCATTGAAGCAGATGTGCAGGGTTACTGCCCTGGGAAGTGCAGGACACCAGTGGATGTGGGGTTGGCTGGAGGTAGGGTCTGGCTTCAGGCAGGGCAAGGGCTGCGTGGCTGGCTGGCTTCAGGCAGGGGGGTGCATCAGGGGTTGGCTGGAGACAGGTCAGGGAGGATGCGGCTGGTGCAGGGAAAGCAGAAGGTGCAGGGCTGGCTGGAGACAGAGGCTGACTGCCGGCAGGGCAGGGCAGGGGGTGCAGGGCTGGCTGCAGGCAGGGCGTGGGGCAGGGCCGGTGCAAGGAAGTTTCATGCCCTAGGCGAAACTTCCACCTTGCACCCTCCCCCCCCCGCACCCCTGCCCTGAGGCGCCCCACCTGTGGAGGCTCCCCCCTCAACCCTGAGGCTCCCCTCTTGCGGCAACTCTCCTGCTCTGCCCTGCAGCACCCCCCTCGCCCGAGCTCACCCCTGCTCCTAGCACGAGCACCCTGAGCACGCCGTGGCCACTTCACTTCTCCCACCTCCAAGGCTTGCGGCGCCTAAGCCTGCCAGGCAGTCAAGCACCCTCCTCTGAGCCACAGCAGCCCTGACAGTTGACAATAGAGGCACCTTAACCCCTGAGTTTCTTCAATGTGTCCCCCTCGGGGGTCCAGCTCCGATCACCAGATACTCGGGGTATGTCTATACCACCTGCTGAATCGGTGGGCAGCGATCGATCCAGCGGAGGTTGATATATCGCGTCTAGTGTAGATGCAATACGTTGAGTGCTCTCCCCTCGACTGCTGTACTCCAGCTCGGTGAGAGGCGCAGGCAGAGTCTACGGGGAGCTGCAGCAGTCAACTCACCGAGACTGTGACATTATAAGTATAATCTAATATCTCATTGAAAGGTGACAGGGCCAGAAAGAGTTAATTAACTCACCTCACCGACTGACCTGACCCGTGGGTGAACCTTAAAAACTGGTTAACAAGATATGTAAATGAACAGAGCTTTGAAATGCAAGTCTGCAGTGTTAGAGGTAGAAGTGGAGGCGTTTGCTCAGGTCTTGTGATGTCAGCAAACAAGTCTTGTCTATTGCTATAGTTTTAATTCAAAGAGCAAAAAAAGAATATTAGAGAGTTTGGGGGGGACACAGATACCAATCTCCATGCTCTAGGGGTCCCATGGGGGCTTAGAGGGTTGGTGGAGGGCACATATTCCTACATCCAGGCTGTAGGGTTACCAGGGGGGCTTAGGGGGTTAGTGGGGGGCAAAGATACCTACGTCCAGGCTGGAGGCATCCTGGGAGTCTTAGGGGATTTGTGGGGCCAAAGACACCTATGATGTCCAGGCTGTAGGGGTACCAGTGGGTTTTAGGGGTTCGAGTGGGCACAGATACGTATGTCCAGGCTGTATCGTTCCCAGGGGGGGTTAGAGGTTTCGTGAGGGGCACAGATATCTACGTCCAGATTGTAGATGTCCCGGGAGGGGGGGTTAGGGGGGTTGTGGGAGTGCAAATACCTATGTCCAGGCTGTAGGGGTTCCTGGGGGTTTAGAGGGTTTCTGAGGGGCACATATACCTACGTGCACACTGGAGTGTCGCAAGGGGCTTATGGAGTCTATATGGGGTACAGATACCAATGCTCTGGATGTATAGGTCCCCAGGGGGCTTAGGGGGTTTGTGGGGGGCACAGATACCTAAGTTCAGGCTGGAGGGATCTCTGAGTGTCTTAGGTGTTTGGTGGGAGGCACAGATACCTACGTCCAGGCTGCAGGGGTCTCGGAGGGGCTTAGGGTCTGTCACGGAGTGTGGGGGAGTCCGGTCCTGCACCCCTCTTCCTGGGACTCACAGTGACTCTCAGCCAGCCAGTAAAACAGAAGGTTTATTGGACAACAGGAGCGAAGGATACAGCAGAGCTTGGAGGCACAAGCAGGACCCCACAATCAAGTCCTTCTTGGGGTTCAGGAAACTTAGTTCCCAGTTTGGGAATCCCTGAATTCCAACCACCCAGACCAAAACCGAAACTGAACTAACCCAACTCCCTCCAGCTGGCCATTTCCTGTGTCCAGCTTCCCGGGCAAAGGTGCTGACCCCTCCCCCCGGCTAGCTCAGGTTACAGGCTGAGCACGTGTCCGGTCCTAAAGTCACCCCCTGCTCTTCCATCCCCCACACAGACAGTCCCTACTCCATCACAGTAATGCACAGAGCATTTCCCGCATGGAGCAACAGTGACACCGTGTGGCCACACTGGGTAATGCACAGAGCATTTCCCGCATGGAGCAACAGTGAAACTATGTGGCCACGCACGGTAACGCACAGAACATTTCCCATATGGAGCAACTGTGACACTGTGTGGCCAGGCAGGGTAATGCACAGAGCATTTCCCGCTTGGAGCAACATTGACACCTTGTGAACACACCAGGTAATGGACAGAGCATTTCCTGCATGGAGCAACGGTGACACCATGTGGCCATGCAGGGAAATGCACAGAGCATTTCCTGGATGGAGCAACAGTGATTCCATGTGGCCACGCAGGGTAATGCACAGAGCATCACGCCTATGTAGAGGCTGTAGAGATCCCTGGGGGGCTTAAGGGTCGTGGGGGGCACAGATAGCTACGTCCAGGCTGGAGACATTCTGGTGGGCATTAGGGGCTTCATGAGGGGCACAAATATCTACGTCAGGGCTGGAGAGGTCCCTGGATGGCTTAGGGGGTTGTGGTGAGCATAGATACATACGTCCAGGCTGTAGTGGTCCCTGGGGGTTTAAGGAATTGGTAAGGGTCACAGAAACCTACGTATGGTCTGGAGGGGTCCCTGGGGGACTTAAGGGTTTGTGGTTGCGCAGATACCTACATACCGGTTGGAGGGGGCCCTGGGGAGCTTAGGGGGTTTGTGTGGCATACACATAGCTATAACCAGGCTGGTGGGGGCCCTATGGGTCTTAGAAGGCTGGTGGGGGGCAGAGATACCTATGTAGGGACTGGAGAAGTCCTGGGGAGGGCTTTGGGGGTTCCTGGAAGTCACAAATATCTACGTCCAGCCTGGAGGAGTTCTGGGGGTATTAGGGAGTTGTGCAGGGGCACAGATACCTATATCGAGGCTGTAGGGGTCCTGGGGATGCTTTGGATAATTTTGGGGTACAGATACCTACTTCCATGCTGTAGGGGTCGCTGGGAGGATCAGTGGGTTCGTGAGGGTGCACAGATATCTACGTCCGGTCTATAGGGATCCTGGGGGGGGCTTAGGGGTTTGTAAGGGGCACAGATACATTCATCCAGGCAAGAGGGGTCCTAGGGACCTTAGGGGGTTCATGCTGGTCACAGATACCTGCGTCTAGGCTGGAGGGGTTTTGGGGGTCTTAGGAGGGTTGTGTGGGCACAGATACCTATGTCGATGCTGGAGGGGTCCTGTCATGTCTTAGCAGATTCGTGGGGTCAGAGATACCTACATCTAGGCTGGAGGGGTTCCGGGGGGATTAGCTGTGTTTGTGGGGGGAACAGATACCTACATCCTGATGGTAGGTGGCCCTGGGTAGCTTAGGCGGTTTTTGTTGGTCACAGATACAAACATCCATGCTGTAGGGGTCCCGAGGGACTTTGTGGGGCTCTAGGGGTCACAGATACCTACCTACAGTCTGGAAGGTTCCTGTGGGTATTAAGGGGTGTGTGGGGCATACAGATGCCTACATCTGGGCTTGTGGGTTCCCTGGGGGGCTTAGAGGTTTGTGGAGAGCACAGATACCATTATCCAGGCTATATGGGTTCTGGTGGGATTAGGGGGTTGTGGGGGGCACAGATACCTATGTAAGCAGAAGCAGGATGAACTCTACCCTCACATCTGGTGGTGAATTATGGCAAGTGTGGAAAAGGATTTCAGGGTCTGATCATGTTTGCATAGACACACCCACCGTGCGTGACATGGCCACGGCAGCCTGGGATGGTTACTTTGGCAGCTATGGTATCCCCAGTTTATTTGTTGTTGGGGTGTGAGATGTGGAGTGTTGTCACCCTGATTGTGTGGATGAGGAACTGTGAAACAGCTTTGAGACAGGGATTCTCACCATCAGTTGAGTGGCACTCACTAGACAAGGGAGTGGGCTCCTTGGGTGAGCTAGAGTCATCAATTGCACTTTTTTTCTTTTAACAGTTGAATAGCAGTGTTGATTTTTTATTCTCTTAAGAGTTGAATTTCTAGGTTCCTGAGCTGAAATAACTGAAAAGATGTGTTAGCTTGTGGGGGACTCTGAAACTGTATTGCAGAACACAGTAGTTGGAAGACAAGAGCAGTTTGTGGGAGTGGCCCACGAAATGAGGTGAGTCTAGCAGTTTTGGGGGACAGCTGGAGCAGAACACAGGTCGGCTGGCAGAGCAGCTGGTGGACCGAGCTGAGCAGTTTGCGGGGAAGGCAAAAGCAGAATCCCATGGAGAGGCAGAGCAGTCAGCAGTGGACCACATAAGGTGCCCCTTTCTACTCAGGCTGGCAGGGGGAAAAACCCTGCAGATAGAATGTTGAACTCTGGGGTTGCGCAACTGTGGGTGATTTTGGGGTTGCTGGACTCTTGAAACATTGGAAATATTGGACTGTGGAGCCTTGGGGTGATTTGGGGATTGCTGGACTCATGAGCCCAGGGAAAAGGACACGGCCTAGTTGAGGTGTTTTCCCAATTTAATACTATGTTGTTTATCTCACGTTATTAAACATTGTCTACTACACCCAGACTCTATGCTTGCCAGAGGGGAAGTATTGCCTCTTTGAGGCACCTAGGGGTGCGTATGTAAAATTTTTACATGTCACTGGATGGGGGCTCGAGCTGGTTTGCATTACATTGTAGGCAAGGGACCCCTATGTATTGAACCCAGTCCTTGCTGCTGTCAGTTCAGCCTGGCAGAAGGGTTCCACCTACGTCCAGGCTCAAGGGGTCCCTGGGGGGCTTAGGGAGTTCGTGGGGGGCACAGATATCTAGGTCCAGGCTGTAGGGGGTCGGGGGGGGGCTCAGAAGTTTGGTGGGGGACACAGATACCTACGTCCAGGCTGCAGGGGTCCCAGAGGGACTTAGGGGGTGTCACGTAGTGTGGTGGAATCTGGCCCTGCACCCCTCTTCCTGGGACACACAGTGACTCAGCCAGCCAGTAAACCAGAAGGTTTTTTTGGCCAACAGGAATGAAGGATACAGCAGGGCTTTTGGGTACAACCAGGACCCCTCAATCGAGTCCTTCTGGGGTTCAGGAAGCTTAGTTCCCAGTTTGGGATTCCCTGAATTCCAACAACCCAGCTCCAAACCAATACTGAACTAACTCCTTCCAGCCAGCCCCTTCCTTTATTCAGCTTCCTGGGCAAAGGTGCTGACCCCCTCCCCGCTGCCTACCTTTAGTTACAGGCTTAGGTCCTGTCCCTCACCTAAAGTCACCCGCTGCTCTCCCATCCCCCACACAGACAGTCCCCACTCCATCACAGTAATGCCCAGAGCATTTCGCGCATGGAGCAACAGTAACACTGTGTGGCCATGTAGGGTAATGCACAGAGCATTTCCACCGTGGAGCAACAGTGATACTGTATGGCCACGCAGGGTAATACACAGAGCATTTCCTGCATGGAGCAACAGTGGCACCGTGTGGCCACGCAGGGTATACAGAGCATTTCCTGCATGGAGCAACAGTGACACCATGTGGTCACGCAGGGTAATGCACAGAGCATTTCCCCGCATGGAGCAACAGTGACACCGTGTGGCCACACAGGGTAATGCACAGAGCATTTCCTGCATGGAGCAACAGTGACACCATGTGGCCATACAGGGTAATGCACAGAGCATCGCACCTACGTGGAGGCTGTAGAGATCCCTCGATGGCTTACAGGGGTTTGTAGGGTCACAGATATCCACATCCAGTATGGGCGGGACCCTGGGAGAGTTAGGGGGGTTGTGAGGGGCATAGGTACTTGCGTCCAGGCTGTAGAGGTCCTGGTGGAGATTAAAGGCTTCCTGGAGGACAGCAATATCTACGTCCAGGCTGAAGGGGTCCCTGGACGCTTAGGGGGTTGTAGTGAGCACAGTGATCCCTGCGGGTATAGGGACTTTGTGAGGGGCACAGATACCTATGTATGTCTTGGAGGGGTCCCTGGGGGGGGCTTAGTGGTACTGTAGGAGACACAGATACCTACGTCCAGGCTATAGGCATTCTGGGGGGGCTTAGGGCTTTGGGGGGGCACAGATACCTACATCCAGGCTGGAGGGGTCCCGGGGGGCTTAGGGGGGTTGTGGGGGGCACAGCTATGTACGTCCAGGCTGGAGAGTTCCCGGGAGTATAAGGAATTTTTGTGGACAGCAGAGATACCTATCTCCAGGATCTAGGTGTCCCTGGGGGGCTTAGGGTTTTTTTGGGAGGCACAGATAACTATGTCCAGGTTGGAGTGGTTCCTGGGGGGTTTAGGGGGTTCTAGGGGGGCACAGATACCTAGGTCCATGCTGTAGGGGTCGCCGGGTGGATTAGGGGTTTTCTGAGGGGTACAGATACATACGTCTAGGCTGTAGGGGTCCCTGGGAGGCTTAGGGGGTTTGTGGGGGGCAGCGATACCTAAGTCCAGGCAATAGGGCTTCCAGGGGGAATTAGTGTGTTGGGGGGGCACAGATACCTAGATCCAGGCTGGAAGGTTCCCGATGGGGGAGGGGGCTTAGGCAGTTTGTGTTCGGCAAAGATACCTACCTCTAGGCTGGAGGGGTGTCTCGGCACTTAGGGACTGTGGGGGGGGCACAGATACCTCCGTCCAGGCTGGAGGGTCACTGGGGAGCTTAGCGGGTTCGTAGGGGGCACAGATACCTAAATCCAGGCTGGAGGGATCCAGGGCGGGCTTATGGGGTTCAGGGGGCACAGATACTTATCTCTAGGCTGTAGTGGTCCCTGGTGGGCTTAGGGGGTTTTGGGGGGCCCCAGATACCTAAGTCCATGCTGTAGGCGACCCTACAGGTGCTTATGGGTTCATGGGGTGCACAGATACTTATGTCCAGGCTGGAGGGGACAGGGGGGGTTGGGGTTTCATGGGGGGCCCAGATACGAACCTCCAGGCTGTAGGAGTCCCAGGGGGGCTGTGGGGGTACAGATACCTACATATTGGCTGGAGGGGTCCTGGGGGGTATAGAGGGTTTGTGGGGGGCACAGATACCTAGGTACAGGCTGTCGGTGTCCCGAGGAGATTAGGCGGTTCACTGGGGGCTCAGATACATCCAGGCTGGATGTGTCCCGAGGAGCTTAGGGGGTTCGTGCGGTGCTCAGACACCTGTGTCCAGGCTGTAGGGATCCCTGGGGGCTTAGGGGGTTCGTGGGGGTCACAGGTAGTTACGTCCAGGCTGAAGGGGTAATGGGAGTGCTTAAGGGATCGGAGCTGACACAGATACCTACCTCCATGGTCTAGGGGTCCCGAGGGGATTGGGGGTTGAGGGCGGAACAGATACCTACGTCATAGCTGGAGGTGTCTTGGGTGGTTTAGGAGGTTCGTTGGAGTCACAGATACCTAATTCCAGGCTGTAGGGGTTCCTGGGGCATTCAGGGATTTCTGGGGGTCACAGATACCTACGTGAAGACTAGAGGGGTCCCAGAGGTCTTATGAGAATTATGGGGGTCACAGATACCTACATGCAGACTGGAGGGGTCCTGGAGCGCTTAGGAGATTTATGGGGGGCACAGATACCAACATACTGGCTGTAAAGGTCCCTGGGGGGCTTTGTGGGTTCGGGGGGTACAGATACCAATGTCCTGGCTGTAGATGTTCCTGGGGTACATAGAGGGGCTGTGGTCGCACATAACCCTACATCCAGGCTGTCGGGGTCCCGGGGGCCCCTGGCCAAATTGGGTCCCCCTGGAAAAGTCTCCCTCACGGTGGCCCCAGGGCTGGAGGAGCTCCCACTCCCTGATATGGCGCAGAGGCTGCAGCAGGGGCACAGAGCTTCTCTGGTGTCAGGGCCACAGTGGGGCAGGGGTAAAGGAGTGAGACCAGAGAAGCTCTGTGCCCCTGCTGCAGCTCCCAGGTAATAGAAGGGAGTGGGAGCTCTTCCAGCCCTGAGGCCACCGTGGAGGAACATCTACAGCCAGGACATTGGTATCTGTCATACATTAGAAGCAAGAGGAAGACTAAGGACAGGGTAGGCCCACTGCTCAGTCAGGAGGGGGAAACAGTAACGGGAGACTTGGAAATGGCAGAGATGCTTAATGACTTCTTTGTTTCAGTCTTCACTGAGAAGTCTGAAGGAAGGTCTAGTATAGTGAATGCTTACGGGAAGAGGGTAGGTTTAGAAGAGAAAATAAGGAAAGAGCAAGTAAAAAATCACTTAGAAAAGTTAGATGCCTGCAAGTCACCAGGGCCTGATGAAATGCATCCTAGAATACTCAAGGAATTAATGGAAGAGGTATCTGAGCCTCTAGCTATTATCTTTGGGAAATCATGGGAGACGGGGGAGATTCCAGAAGACTGGAAGGGGGCAAATATAGTGCCCATCTATAAAAAGGGAAATAAAAACAACCCAGGAAACTACAGACCAGTTAGTTTAACTTCTGTGCCAGGGAAGATAATGGAGCAGGTAATCAAAGAAATCATCTCCAAACACTTGGAAGGTGGTAAGGTGATAGGGAATAGCCAGCATGGATTTGTAAAGAACAAATCGTGTCAAACTAATCTAATAGCGTTCTTTGATAGGATAACGAGCCTTGTGGATAAGGGAGAAGCGGTGGATGTGATATACCTAGACTTTAGTAAGGCATTTGATACGGTCTCTCATGATATTCTTATAGATAAACTAGGAAAGTACAATTTAGATGGGGCTACTATAAGGTGGGTGCATAACTGGCTGGATAACCGTACTCAGAGAGTAGTTGTTAATGGCTCCCAATCCTGCTGGAAAGGTATAACAAGTGGGGTTCCGCAGGGGTCTGTTTTGGGACCGGTTCTGTTCAATATCTTCATCAACAATTTAGATGTTGGCATAGAAAGTACGCTTATTAAGTTTGTGGATGATACCAAACTGGGAGGGATTGCAACTGCTTTGGAGGACAGGGTCAAAATTCAAAATGATCTGGACAAATTGGAGAAATGGTCTGAGGTAAACAGGATGAAGTTCAATAAAGATAAATGCAAAGTGCTCCACTTAGGAAGGAACAATCAGTTTCACACATACAGAATGGGAAGAGACTGTCTAGGAAGGAGTATGGCAGAAAGAGATCTAGGGGTCGTAGTGGACCACAAGCTTAATATGAGTCAACAGTGTGATACTGTTGCAAAAAAAGCAAATGTGATTCTGGGATGCATTAACAGGTGTGTTGTAAACAAGACACGAGAAGTCATTCTTCCGCTTTACTCTACGCTGGTTAGGCCTCAACTGGAGTATTGTGTCCAGTTCTGAGCACCACATTTCAAGAAAGATGTGGAGAAATTGGAGAGGGTCCAGAGAAGAGCAACAAGAATGATTAAAGGTCTTGAGAACATGACCTATGAAGGAAGGCTGAAGGAATTGGGTTTGTTTAGTTTGGAAAAGAGAAGACTGAGAGGGGACATGATAGCAGTTTTCAGGTATCTAAAAAGGTGTCATCAGGAGGAGGTAGAAAACTTGTTCACCTTAGCCTCCAATGATAGAACAAGAAGCAATGGGCTTAAACTGCAGCAAGGGAGATTTAGGTTGGACATTAGGAAAAAGTTCCTAACTGTCAGGGTAGTTAAACACTGGAATAGATTGCCTAGGGAAGTTGTGAAATCTCCATCTCTGGAGATATTTAAGAGTAGGTTAGATAAATGTCTATTAGGGATGGTCTAGACAGTATTTGGTCCTGCCATGAGGGCAGGGGACTGGAATCGATGACCTCTCGAGGTCCCTTCCAGTCCTAGAGTCTATGAGTCTATGAGTAATCTGTGCCCCCCATAAACCACCTAATCCCCACGGGAACCCCTACAGCCAGGATGTTGGTATCTGTCCCCCTATAAATCTCCTAAGCCCTCTGGAACCCTTCCAGTCTGAACGTAGGTATCTGTGACCCCCAGAAATCCCCGAATGCCCCAGGAACCCCTACAGCCTGGACTTAGGTATCTGTGACTCCAACGAACCTCCTAAACCACCCAGGACCCCTTCAGCTAGGACGTAGGCATCTGTTCCCCCCTCAACCCCCAATCCCCTCGGGACCCCTAGACCCTAGACGTAGGTATCTGTGTCCGCCCCGATTCCCTAAGCACCCCCATTACCCCTTTAGCCTGGACGTAGGTATCTGTACTCCCATAAACCCCCTAAACGTCCCAGCGACCCCTTCAGCCTGGAAGTCCCTATCTGTGACACCCACGAACCTCTAACCTCCCAGGGATCCCTACAGCCTGCACACAGGTGTCTGAGCACCCCACAAACCCCCTAAGCTCCTCGGGACACATCCAGCCTGGATGTATCTGAGCCCCCAGTGAACCGCCTAATCTCCTCAGGACACCGACAGCCTGTACCTAGGTATCTGTGCCCCCCACAAACCCCCTATAACCCCCAGGACCCATCCAGACTAGATGTAGGTATCTGTACCCCCACAGCCTCCCTGGGACTCCTACAGCCTGGAGGTTTGTATCTGTGCCCCTCATGAAACCCGAACCCTCCCTGTCCCCTCCAGACTGGACATAAGTATCTGTGCACCCCACGAACCCATAAGCACCTGTAGGGACGCCAACAGCATGGACTTAGGTATCTGGGGCCCCCAAAGCCCCCCTAAGCCCACCAGGGACCCCTATAGCCTAGAGATAAGCATCTGTGCTCCCTGAACCCCATAAGCCCCCCCTGGACCCATCCAGCCTGGACTTAGGTATCTGTGCCCCACATGAACCCGCTAAGCCCCCCAGGGACCCTCCAGCCTGGATGGAAGTATCTGTGCCCCCCACAACCCCTAAGTGCCGAGAAACCCCTCCAGCCTGGAGGTAGTTATCTGTGCCCACCAGAAACCGCTAACCCTCCCCAGGGACCACTCCAGCCCGGATGCAGATATCTGTGCCCAACACAAACGGCGTAAGCCCCCGCCCCGGGAACCCTCCAGCCTGAACGTAGGTATCTGTGCCCCCCCAACACACTAATTCCCCCTGGAAGACCTATTGCCTGGAAGAAGGTATCTCTGCCCCCCACAAACCCCCTAAGCCTCCCAGGGACCCCTACAGCCTAGACGTAGGTATCTCTGCCACCCAGAAAACCCCTAATCCACCCAGGGAACCCTACAGCATGGACCTAGGTATCTGTGCCCCCCAGGAACTCCCTAAACCCCCCAGGAACCACTCCAACCTGTACATAGATATCTGTGCCTCCCAAAAAACCCTAAGCCCCCCGGGACCCCTAGAGTATGGAGATAGGTATCTCTGCCATCCGCAGAAACCCCTAATCCTCTCCGGAACCTCTCCAGCCTGGATGTACATATCTGTGCCCCTCCCCACAAACCACCTAAGCCCCCAGGACCCCTCCAGCCTGGATGTAGGTATCTGTGCCCCCCCAAAGCCCTAAGCCCCCCCAGAATGCCTATAGCCTGGACGTAGGTATCTGTGTCTCCTACAGTACCACTAAGCCCCCCCTCAGGGACCCCTCCAGGACATACATAGGTATCTGTGCCCCTCACCAAGTCCCTATACCCGCAGGGATCACTGTGCTCACCACAATCCCCTAAGCGTCCAGGGACCCCTTCAGCCTGGACGTAGATATTGCTGTCCTCCAGGAAGTCTTTAATCCCCACCAGGACCTCTACAGCCTGGACGCAAGTACCTATGCCCCTCACAACCCCACTAACTCTCCCAGGGTCCCGTCCATACTGGATGTAGGTACCTGTGACCCTACGAACCCCCGTAAGCCCTCGAGGGATCTCTACAGCCTCCACGTAGGTGCGATGCTCTGTGCATTACCCTGCGTGACCACACGGTGCCACTGTTGCTCCATGCAGGAAATGCTCTGTGTATTACCCTGTGTGGCCACACGGTGCCACTGTTGCTCCATGCGTGGAAATGCTCTGTGCATTACCCTGTGTGGCCACACGGTGTCACTGTTGCTCCATGCAGGAAATGCTCTGTGTATTACCCTGCATGGCCACACGGTGTCACTCTTGCTCCATGCAGGAAATGCTCTGTGCATTACCCTGTGTGGCCACATGATGTCACTGTTGCTCCACGAGGGAAATGCTCTGGGCATTACCCTGCATGGCCACACAGTGTTACTGTTCCTCCATGCGCGAAATGCTCTGGGCATTACTGTGATGGAGTGGGGACTGTCTGTGTGGGGGATGGGAGAGCAGGGGGTGACTTTAGGTGAGGGACAGGACCTAAGCCTGTAACTCGAGCTAGGCAGGGCTGAGAGAGTGAGCACCTTTGCCCGGGAAGCTGGACACAGGAAGGGGTCGGCTGGAGGTAGTTAGTTCAGTTTTGGTTTGGAGCTGGGTAGTTGGAATTCAGAGAATCCCAACTGAGAACTAAGCTTCCTGAACCCCCAGAAGGACTCGACTGACGGGTCCTGGTTGTGCCCCAAAGCCCTGCTGTATCCTTCGTTCCTGTTGGCCAAAACAACCCTCTGTTTTACTGGCTGGCTGAGTCACTGTGTGTCCCTGGAAGAGGGGTGCAGGGCCAGATTCCACCACACTCCATGACACCCCCTAAGCCCCTCTGGGTCCCCTGCAGCTGGGACGTAGGTATCTGTGCCCCCCACCAAACCCCTGAGTCCCCCAGGGACCCCTACAGCCTGGACCTAGATCTCTGTGCCCCCCAGGAACCCCCTCAAATCCCCAGGGACCCCTTCAGCCTGGACATAGGTGGAACCCGTCTGCCATGCTGAATTGATAGCAGCAAGGACTGGGTTCAATACATTAGGGTCCCTTCCCTATTACGTAATGCAAACCAGATCGAGCCCTCACCCAGTGACATGGGAAAATTTTACATACACACCCCTAGGTGCCCCAAAGAGGCAATACTTCCCCTCTCGCAATCATAGAATCTGGGTATAGCAGAAAATATTTAATAACGTGAGATAAACAACATAGCATTAAATTTGGAAAACACCTCAACTAGGCCGTGTCCTTTTCCCTGGGCTCTAGAATCTAGCAATCCCCAAATCACCCCAAGACTCCAAAGTACAATACCTCAAATATTTCAAGACTCCAGCAACCCCATAATCACCCACATTCCCGCAGCCCCAGAGTTCAAGAGTCTATCTGCCGGGTTTTCCCCCCTACCAGCCTGGGTAGAAAGGGGCACCTTACGTGGTCCACTGCTGTCTGCCCTGCCTCTCCGTGGGATTCTGCTTCTACCTTTCCCACAAACTGCTCAGCTCAGTCCACCAGCTGCTTTTCTCCACCAGCCAACCTGTGATCTGCTCCAGCTGTCTCCAAAAACTGCTTAGCTTACTTCACTCCGTGAGCCATTCCAAGTGTTCCACAAACTGCTTTTGTCTATCAGTTGCTCTACAATATAGCTTTAAACTCCCCCACTATTTAACACAGCACGTCAATGACTTCAGCTCAAGAACCTGGAGCTTCAGTTATTAAGAAGTTCAACAACCAGCTTTACTATTCAACTGTTAAAAAAGAAAAAGATGTAATTGATGTTTCTGGCTCATCCAAGGAGCCCACTCCCTTGTCTAGTGAGTGCCACTCCACTGATGGCGAGAATCCCTGTCTCAAAGCTGTTTCACAGTTCCTCATCCACACAATCAGGGTGACAACACTCCACATCTCACACTCCAACAACAAATAAACTGGGGATACCATAGCTGCCAAAGTAACCATCCCAGGCTGCCGTGGCCGTGTCACGCATGGTGGGTGTGTCTATGCAAACATGATCAGACCCTGAAATCCTTTTCCACACTTGCCATAATTCACCACCAGATGTGAGGGTAGAGTTCATCCTGCTTCTGCTTACATAGGTATCTGTGGCCCCCACAATCCCCTAATCCCACCAGAACCCATCTAGCCTGGATAATGGTATCTGTGCTCTCCACAAACCTCTAAGCCCCCCAGGGAACCCACAAGCCCAGATGTAGGCATCTGTATGCCCCACACACCCCTTAATACCCACAGGAACCTTCCAGACTGTAGGTAGGTATCTGCGACCCCTAGGGCCCCACAAAGTCCCTCGGGACCCCTAAACCATGGATGTTTGTATCTGTGACCAACAAAAACCGCTTAAGCTACCCAGGGCCACCTACCATCAGGATGTAGGTATCTGTTCCCCCCCCAAACACACCTAATCGCCCCGGAACCCCTCCAGCCTAGATGTAGGTATCTCTGACCCCACGAATCAGCTAAGACATGACAGGACCCCTCCAGCATCGACATAGGTATCTGTGCCCACACAACCCTCCTAAGACCCCCAAAACCGCTCCAGCCTAGACGCAGGTATCTGTGACCAGCATGAACCCCCTAAGGTCCCTAGGACCCCTCTTGCCTGGATGAATGTATCTGTGCCCCTTACAAACCCCTAAGCCCCCCCCCCCAGGATCCCTATAGACCGGACGTAGATATCTGTGCACCCTCACGAACCCACTGATCCTCCCAGCGACCCCTACAGCATGGAAGTAGGTATCTGTACCCCAAAATTCCCCAAAGCAACCCCAGGACCCCTACAGCCTCGATATAGGTATCTGTGCCCCCGCACAACTCCCTAATACCCCCAGAACTCCTCCAGCCTGGACGTAGATATTTGTGACTTCCAGGAACCCCCAAAGCCCTCCCCAGGGCTTCTCCAGTCCCTACATAGATATCTCTGCCCCCCACCAGCCTTCTAAGACCCATAGGGCCCCCACCAGCCTGGTTATAGCTATGTGTACGCCACACAAACCCCCTAAGCTCCCCAGGGCCCCCTCCAACCGGTACGTAGGTATCTGCGCAACCACAAACCCTTAAGTCCCCCAGGGACCCCTCCAGACCATACGTAGGTTTCTGTGACCCTTACCAACTCCTTAAACCCCCAGGGACCACTACAGCCTGGACGTATGTATCTATGCTCACCACAACCCCCTAAGCCATCCAGGGACCTCTCCAGCCCTGACGTAGATATTTGTGCCCCTCATGAAGCCCCTAATGCCCACCAGAATGTCTCCAGCCTGGACGTAGCTATCTGTGCCCCCCACGACCCCTAAGCCCCCCAGGGATCTCTACAGCCTCTACATAGGCGTGATGCTCTGTGCATTACCCTGCATGGCCACATGTTGTCACTGTTCCTCTATGAGAGAAATGCTCTGTGCATTACCCAGCCTGGCCACACGGTGTCACAGTTGCTACATATGTGAAATGATCTGTGCGTTACCGTGCGGGGCCACATGGTGTCACTGTTGCTCCATGCGGGAAATGCTCTGTGCAATACCCAGTGTGGCCACACGGTGTCACTGTTGCTCCATGCGGGAAATGCTCTGTGCATTACTGTGATGGAGTAGGGACTGTCTGTGTGGGGGATGGAAGAGCAGGGGGTGACTTTAGGAGCAGACACGTGCTCAGCCTGTAACCTGAGCTAGGCGGGGGGAGGGGTCA
Source organism: Gopherus flavomarginatus (assembly GCF_025201925.1). Lineage (NCBI taxonomy): Eukaryota > Metazoa > Chordata > Testudines > Testudinidae > Gopherus > Gopherus flavomarginatus. The sequence continues at coordinate 31,872,660 of NC_066621.1, forward strand.
GCACCTTTGCCCGGGAAGCTGGACACAGGAAATGGCCAGCTGGAGGGAGTTGGGTTAGTTCAGTTTCGGTTTTGGTCTGGGTGGTTGGAATTCAGGGATTCCCAAACTGGGAACTAAGTTTCCTGAACCCCTAGAAGGACTTGATTGTGGGGTCCTACTTGTGCCTCCAAGCTCTGCTGTATCCTTCGCTCCTGTTGTCCAATAAACCTTCTGTTTTACTGGCTGGCTGAGAGTCACTGTGAGTCCCAGGAAGAGGGGTGCAGGACCGGACTCCCCCACACTCCGTGACAGACCTTAAGCCCCTCCGAGACCCCTGCAGCCTGGACGTAGGTATCTGTGCCTCCCACCAAACACCTAAGACACTCAGAGATCCCTCCAGCCTGAACTTAGGTATCTGTGCCCCCCACAAACCCCCTAAGCCCCCGAGGGACCTATACAGCCAGAACATTGGTATCTGTACCCCATATAGACTCCATAAGCCCCTTGCGACACTCCAGTGTGCACATAGGTATATGTGCCCCTCAGAAACCCTCTAAGCCCCCAGGAACCCCTACAGCCTGGACATAGGTATTTGCACTCCTACAACCCCCCTAACCCCCCCCTCCCGGGACATCTACAATCTGGACATAGATATCTGTGCCCCTCATGAAACCTCTAACCCCCCCGGGAACGATACAGCCTGGACATACGTATCTGTGCCCACTCGAACCCCTAAAACCCACTGGTACCCCTACAGCCTGGACATCATAGGTGTCTTTGGCCCCCACAAATCCCCTAAGACTCCCAGGATGCCTCCAGCCTGGACGTAGGTATCTTTGCCCCCCACTAACCCCCTAAGCCCCCCTGGTAACCCTACAGCCTGGATGTAGGAATATGTGCCCCCCACGAACCCTCTAAGCCCCCATGGGACCCCTAGAGCATGGAGATTGGTATCTGTGTCCCCCCCAAACTCTCTAAGCCCCCCAGGGACCGCTATGGCCTGGACATAGGTATCTGTGCACCCCAAGGCCCCTAAGATCCCCCGGACCTCTGCAGCCTGGCAGTAGGTGTGACGGTGCTGCCCGTGGGAGCCAGCTCAGCTCACTCAATCAGAGTGAATTGCAAACAAAACAGGGCAGACAAATCCCAAACGCTGCTGGTTATTTCAATACTTAGATTTACCAAGCCAGCACAAAACAGCTTCTGTAGTACCTCACTGGTTACTTAGAAGTTTAAACCACGCAGTTCCCTTAAAGTACCCAGCCTCAGGCCTCCGTCCAGACACACCTGTTAGATATGATGACGACTGCTGAAAATCTTACTTCATCATGTTAAAGAAATGATTCTTCTGATCCCAAAGGATCAGCCACATAACCAGGTTCAATTATAACTTAGATTTTACCTAAAATACATGCTATAGCCAATTCTTATTACCTAAGCTAAAATTTATTAGAAAAGAAAAGAGAGAGAGTGATTGGTTAAAAGATTAATAGACATATAGACTTGAATTCAATTTTTGATGTTCAGATACAAAGTAGAGATGAGCTTGTAGTTGCCAAAAGTCCTTTTAGAAATAGTCCATAGGTTATAATCCAATGTCCATATTCAGGGTGGCTCCAGTCAATGACTGGGGATCTCAATCCTTGTGGCTTAAGGTTTCCCCCTCTTGAAACCCAAAGTAGATCTGAGATGAAGAAGGATCGTGTCCCAGGTTCTTAAACATTTCCAGCAGCCTTTCGGCCTGAGAAAACAATAGGCTTAACTCTCCTTCCAAGCATCCTGGCAATTAGTACAGAGTAATTTATTCATTAAACAGTTCAGATACAGATTACCACAACCTTCAAAGAGACACAGACAATAATACTATTTCACTCAAGTATCATCATAAATGTTAATGTTCTTTTTTTGCTCTTTGAATTAAAACTATAGCAATAGACAAGACTTGTTTGCCTACATTACAAGACCTGAGCAAACACTTCCCCTTCTACCTCTAACACTGCAGACTTGCATTTCAAAGCTCTGTTCATTTACATATCTTGTTAACCAGTTTTTAAGGTTCACCCACGGGTCAGGTCAGTCGGTGAGGTGAGTTAATTAACTCTTTCTGGCCCTGTCACCTTTCAATGAGATATTAGATTATACTTATAATGTCACAGTCTCGGTGAGTTGACTGCTGCAGCTCCCCGTAGACTCTGCCTGCGCCTCTCACCGAGCTGGAGTACAGCAGTCGAGGGGAGAGCACTCAATGTATTGCATCTACACTAGACGCGATATATCAACCTCCGCTGGATCGATCGCTGCCCACCGATTCGGCAGGTGGTATAGACATACCCCGGGTATCTGGTGATCGGAGCTGGACCCCCGAGGGGGACACATTGAAGAAACTCAGGGGTTAAGGTGCCTCTATTGTCAACTGTCAGGGCTGCTGTGGCTCAGAGGAGGGTGCTTGACTGCCTGGCAGGCTTAGGCGCCGCAAGCCTTGGAGGTGGGAGAAGTGAAGTGGCCACGGCGTGCTCAGGGTGCTCGTGCTAGGAGCAGGGGTGAGCTCGGGCGAGGGGGGTGCCGCAGGGCAGAGCAGGAGAGTTGTCGCAAGAGGGGAGCCTCAGGGTTGAGGGGGGAGCTGCCACGGGTGGGGCGCCTCAGGGCAGGGGTGCGGGGGGGGTGTGCAAAGTGGAAGTTTCGCCTAGGGCATGAAACTTCCTTGCACCGGCTCTGCCCCACGCCCTGCCTGCAGCCAGCCCTGCACCCCCTGCCCTGCCCTGCCAGCAGTCAGCCTCTGTCTCCAGCCAGCCCTGCACCTTCTGCTTTCCCTGCACCAGCCGCATCCTCCCTGACCTGTCTCCAGCCAACCCCTGATGCACCCCCCTGCCTGAAGCCAGCCAGCCACGCAGCCCTTGCCCTGCCTGAAGCCAGACCCTACCTCCAGCCAACCCCACATCCACTGGTGTCCTGCACTTCCCAGGGCAGTAACCCTGCACATCTGCTTCAATGAGGGGGGCAGGGAGGAGCTGGGACCCACACATGTGCACACCCTAGGGTGAGCAGACAGCAAGTGTGAAAAATCTGGACGGCGTGGGGGGTAATAGGATCCTAGATAAGACCCCAAAATTCGGACTGCCCCTATAAAATTGGGACATCTGGTCACCACAGCACACCCCCACGACTCCTGAGTTCCATTGCTGGGTTTCCTATTGGTTCCTCTGCTGGTTGTTTTCCTTTTCCTCGGGACTTTGGGCAAGTTGCTCCCCACTCTCGGGCTCTGTCCCCAGCAGTCAAATGGGGATTTCATACCTTCCCGCTATTGGAAAGTGCTGGGAGAATCTCCCAGCAAAAGCTGCTCTGACAGTGCTAAGCAGCATCTGACCAATCAAGGTCGGAGCTCACTGCCCAGGAGGAGTGCTTGGCTCTGGGTTTTCACTTCAGCCCAGTGTAGAGAGAGAGCCCTAACCATGGAGTTTGGCTCAAGAAGACCAAGTCTCCAATTTGTTAAGGGTGTTTTGAATTTCAATCCTGTGCTCCAAAGTGCTTGGTGTCAGTTGTAAACTTTAGGAGCATGCTCTCCACTCCATTTTCCAAATCATTCATGAAAATATAGAATAGTACCTGACACCGGACTGATCCCTGCCAGACCCACTAGGTTCACCCTCCCCGTTGGGCAGCTAAACATGGAGAAGGGCTCCTGGAGTCTTGGCTTTCAACCAGCTCTGCACCCACATTACACTGATTGCAGCTGGACTGCATTTCCCTCGTTTGCTTCTGAGAATGTCCTATGGGACTGTGTCAAAAGCCTTAGTAACACCAAGCTAGATCCCATCTATTGTTTACTCACCTCTACCAGGCCCAGAACCCAGCCAAAGAAGGAAAGAGGATTGGTTTGGAATGATTTGTTCTTGACAATTCCACGCTCACTAGTCATAAGAACCAAATCATCCTGCAGGTGCTGCTGACAAACTGAATGTTTAAGAATGTATTGCAGGATCTCTCCAGCTATGGCAGTCAGGCTAGCTAGTCTGTAAGTCCCAGAGGTCTTTTTGTTCCCCTTTGAAAGATAGGTCCTGTCTTGTTCATGGATGGGAAGATGTTCTTTTTCAGGGGTCTCAGACGAGAACTGGGGCACAACACCTGGTTTGTTAAGGCCACAAAAACGGAAGCAGGAACCTCTTCTCTGCTGCTGGCAAAGAACCACAGGTACCTAAAAGATAGGGACTCACATTTTTGAATGGGCTTTAAAAAGGCAGTCGTTAATAAGTTTTTCCCCGACCATTTCTTGTTTCCACAGACTAGACATTTTAGCAAACTTTAGAATTCCTTGGTGCTAAACACTGTGAAACTCCCCTTTCTCCTTCACAGAGGGCTTTAATACCCCTTATCTCACTTGGGCTCTAAACTGCCCATAGTTCGAGAACTGTTCCTGTTCCGATTGGACAGATGGGAGAAGGGAAGTGACCTACCCAAGGCCTACACAACAAGGCGATGGCAGAGCCAGAAAGAGAAGCAACCAGTTCTGACTCCTGTTCTGACAGATGAAAACACCCCAGAGCCCAGGAATAGAGATGGTGGGAAAATTTCATTCAAACCGTTTCTCTCCGAAAATCCCATTTAGACTAAACCAGTTTGTTTCTCAAAATCATAACAAGTGGGATGAAAGATCTTTGCAAAAATATTTTGTTGCAAAACAAAAGCATCTCCTCTTTGTCAGAGTGTGTTAAATTGTCTCCTCGCACACAAAGAGGAGACACTTACATCTCAACCATTAGATAAGATGCTTCAATCTGAGCTAAGTCGTTGCTACTATTAACAATTTCAAAATAAAAAAATACAAATAAAATAGACTATTTCAGCTAATCTATTATGTCATAATCTGCTCTGAGTAAACATGATGGGAAACTTCATATTATGCACTACTTCTAGTGACACTCCCAAATGGATCCGCATCCTTCACCCACCATGAGGTAGGTAAGAGCGGATCATTATTATCCCTACTTGAAAGAGGGAGAAGCTAAGGCTGAGAAAGGAGAATTGACTTGTCTTAGGTCACACAGCCTGTCAGAGGCAGTGTTGGGAATAGGACCGAAAAGGCCTGATTTTCAAACAAACCATCGGATCTTGAATTTCAGACATTGAATGACCTGAATACTGTGCTCTCAGATGAGCTCCAGACCAACAACAGTGACAGTAATTATTCAGCAAGTATTTGAGGAGAACTGCAATGTTAGAGGGAATCATCAACTGCTCAGAGACAATTAATGCAGAGAAGCAGCAAAATTAATCAAAGATAGAACTGGTTCTGACTTATTTACTTGATCTTAAAAGAGAACAACAAGGACCTGAGTCTCCTCCCTGTCAATAACGCCCTGCTCAACCAATCAGGGTAGAGACTGAGGACGGGAGGCTTAGGGTTCTCACCAGAGAGCCCAAAGGATGGCCCAGGTCACCGGTGAGGATCACTGCCCGAGCACTATTTCAGTCCCACATTTTTGGGTGGACCTTCCATAGTGGGAGCTGCAGAGGACTTCCCTGCAACACACACACACACACCTCCGTCCTGTTGTTGGGAAGGGAACAGGAGAAAGGACAAAAGAAGCAAGAGAAGAAGAGGAGGGAGGGATGGAGGAAGAGGTGAAACAAAAAGGACAAACCCTAATGTCCCCAGCGATTCTAAGGGACAAAATCCCAGGTGCGCAATAAAATTCTGCCTCCTTAAGCTCGGGTTTTCCATGCCTGGAATTCACTTGTCACCAGATAGATCAGACTGAACAGGTTTCAAACCTCCAGGAGGCTCTTACCTTCTAAACAGGGACGGCTGTTCTCTAGTCAGGCACTTTGGAGGTTTGAGCTACTCCCTGTGGATCACCCCACTCAAGGAGCGTTCGTTCTAGGCAGCAAGCTGGCTAGACAGGAAAACATCAGACGCTGCTCCCAATGCTACACTCAGTTTTTCAGAAATTAGTCGACTTCATGGTCAGAAGACACCATTAGAGCATCTAACCTGCATATCACAGGCCTACTGTATGACATAACAGCTACTTTGGGGGCAAACACATTCCAGAAAGGCATCTAGTCTTCATTAAATGACATCAGGAGATGGTGAATCCACCACTTTCCTTGGTAGCTTGCTCCTGTGGTGAATCATCCTCGCTGTTGACTATTGTGCCTCAGTTGTAATATGAATTTGTCTCTTTTCACTTTCCAGCCATTGAGTCTTGTTATGCCTTTCTCTGCTCCATTCAAGAGCCCGTAAATACCCAATCTTTTCTCTCCATTAAGGCCCTTCAACATTTCAATGAAATCACCTTTCAATCTTCTTTTGATAAGCTAAACAGGTTGAGCTCTTTCAATAGCTCACTGGAAGGCATTTTTCTCCAGCCCTCAGAACATTTGGTGGCTCTTTGCTGCCCTAGCTCCAATTTCACAACATCTTTTTCAAATGAGGATACCAGAACTGGAGGCAGTATAAAGGTTGTATAAAGGTAAAATTAAATAGGTTGCAGAGGAGTTTTTTTTAATTTCGGCTTTTGTTGCTAAAAATTTTGTCTCTCTGCGGTGAGAAAAAACACTCCCCGAATGCCAAAATTTGAGCCATGAAAAGCGGCAGTGTGAACAGCGCAACATAGGTGGAGCTGTGCTCCCGGTGACAAAGCTCCTGCCCCTCATTGGAAGTAGTTTGGCTTTGTTGCTGGGGAAGCTCTCTCTCAGCGATAAGGACGGCCACACAGCGCACCTTACAATGGCATGGTTAGAGTGGCACAGCTGCACCGTGGTAAGGTGCGCGGTGTAGACGCAGCCTCAGAGCTGGGGGAAGCCGACAGGTGCTGAGGAGCACAGGGTTCAGACAGAGACATCCGTTAGGAGAGGAACTATTCACAGGGATTCTCTATAGCCTAGTAAGGTGGAGAGGATGGAAGATGATAATGTACAGGTAGGTTCTGATGAGAAACAGTGAAATGAAAGAGTCTCCCTCAATTACATCATGTAATAGCAGACAGCTAAAATGGGACACATTTTAGAAGTGCTTAAATACAAACGCTAAACGTCTAAGTACTAAGACTGGTGAATTTGAGTGCCTGGTATTGAGTGACGATATTGATAGAATAGGCATCACAGAAACCCTTGCACCCCCTCCTGCACCCACATGGGGAGACTGACCTGTGTGCATGGAGCAGCTGGCATTGCTGCCCCCCACTCCTCCCTGGAACGCTGCTCATCTGGGCACCCCTAGGGGCTGTGGGATGTGGGGGCAAGAAGTGAGATCATCCGAGCTCCCTGCATCCAGGTCACTTTCCTCAGCCGGGCTGCATAGCGGGAGGGCAGAGAGCAGCAGCTTCTGATGCTCCCCTCACAGCACAGCCCAAGTGGGAAAAGTGACCAGGACGCATGGAGCACATAGGGTTGCTCCTTACTCCCCCTCAAACCTCTATGGACCCATGGAGGAGCATTGGGGCAGGGGAGAGCAGTGAGCACCTTTGCACTGCCACACGGTGCCCTTTGACCCCTGGAGCCCTGGGCGGCTATCGGGGGCACCACCCCTAAGGCCGGCCAGGCTCCCCAGAACGAGCAGCAGAAAACACAGAGACTGGCCACACACTGAGCAGTGGTAGCCTGGGCGGCTCGTAATGGAGGCTCAGGGGGGAGGGGTGTCATAACATTTTTTCCCAGATTTGGACCTTAGCGTCCAAAATATGGGTGATAGCATGAAAACCTCCAAGCTTAGTTACCAGCTTGGACCTGGTAAAGCTGCCACCAGCCAGGGATTTATACAGTGCCTGGCTCACTGTGGTCTCCCCAAAACCTTCCCCGGGGGACCCCCAGACTCAGATGCCTTGAGTCTCACAACAAAGGGGAATAAACCATTTCCCTTCCCCCTCCTCCCCTCCAGGTGTTCCCTCCCTGGGTTCCTGGAGAGATATACAGAAGCAAGCTCCGTGAATCTAAACAGAGGGACTCCCCCCTCCCTGTTTCCAGTCCTGGAAATAGAAGTACCAAGATAGCTAATCTCTCTTCCCCCTTACCCAGAGGGTATGCAAAGTCAGGCTAGTAAATCTAACACAACGAGATTTTCCCCCTGACTTCTTCCTCCCACCAATTCCCTGGTGAGCTGCAGACTCAATTCCCTGGAGTCCCCACTAAAGAAAAAATCCAACAGGTCTTAAAAAGAAAGCTTTATATAAAAAGAAAGAAAAGGACATAAAAATGGTCTCTCTGTATTAAGGTGACAAATACAGGGTTATTTGCTTAAAAGAAAAAAATGAATAAACAGCCTTATCCAAAAAGAATACAATTTAAACATTCCAGCAACTACACACATGTAAATACATAAAAAATAATATAAACTTATTTTCTTATTATCTTTGTACTTACAACTTGGAAACAGAAGATTAGAAAGGCAGGAGATAGAAAAATCACTCTCATAGCCGAGACGCCACAGACACAAGACAAAGAACAAAGAACTCACACACAAACTTCCCTCCACCCAGATTTGAAAAAGTCTTGTTTCCTGATTGGTCCTCTGGTCAGGTGTTTTAGGTTACTGGTGTTACCCCTTTATAGGTAAAAGAACATTAACCCTTAGCTATCTGTTTATGACAAGGGGGCTCAGCCTCCCCAAACCTTGCACTGCCAAAGGGACAGTGGGGCCCATGATCAGGGGCCCTGGCCAAGTTAGGTCCCCCTGGAAAAGTCTCCCCTATGTCAGCCCCAGGGCTGGAGGAGCTCCCACTCCCTGCTACAGCCCGGGGGCTGCAGCAGGGGCACAGAGCTTCTCTGGTCTCAGGGCCACAGCGGGGCAGGGGCTAAAGGAGTGATAGGGTGGGGCTGGTTGGGGAAGGGGTGGAACAGAAGTGACAGTGGATGGGGCCATGGGTGGAAGGGGGTAGAGCCACAGACAGAAGGTAGGGGCATGGTTCTGGTGCTGGGGCCCCCACACTTGTTCTCCCTTTCCCGGGGGTTTGGCATCACTACCCCCGGCTTAGCAAGTAGGGTTCAGTGGTCCCCATAATGTGGGGTGCGACTCCTAGGGGGACATAGAGGAACATTTATGGGGGCACCTCAGGACCTGAACCAGCCCACATAGAGGGCAGGGAGGGAGCACCACTCTGCCACAGCTCTTCCCCAACCCCACCCTCAGCCTGAGACTCTGGCTCCCAGCCCGGCGTCGACCCCTTTACCCCTGTCCGCACCCCTCTCCCCAGCAAGCAACAGCCCCACTCCTCCCAGCCCCGGTTCTTGACCGTGGCTTCTGAGGGGCCACAGCCATGGCTAAGAGGGCACAATGTGAAATGTTTGGGGACCACTGGTTTAGGGTGACGTCCTCAATCACTTCTCTGCAGTCCAATAAAAGCTATTCCTCACTCACCTACCCTTCCATCAGGACGGACTAGGTATGTTCTGCTGCCCTTCACTCATACAGGAAGGAGAATAACATTTCATTCCACTCAATCCTAAAGTGATTTGTAACCCAAGACCATCCCAAACTGGTCATTTTGGGGAAGCGGCCCCATCATGCTGCATAGCTAGGCAGAGTAGGTGTGTCTATGCAAACACGGTCTGTTCCTGAAGTCTTTCCCCAGCTCCTCACTAGGTGAGAGAGGGGAGCTCATTCAGACCCTGCTTACACTTAGTATTTAAAAACTCCTTAGTGTCCCTATCTCTGCTGGCCTTAGATTTCTCCTCCTGTCCGTTTTTTGACAGCTCAGATGAGGTGACCGAGTGGTTAAGGTGATGGACTGCTACCCCATTATGCTCTGCCTGCATGGGTTCAAATCTCATTCTCATCAGAGGCATTTAGTCTTCACCCTCCTTTATAGACAACCATCTGCCCCTTTGGTACAATAACAGATGAAACAATGTTGCTTGTGTTACCCAAAATTGGGTCAGTTAGTAAGCTTAGAGAGGACTAATAATGCCCCTCCCCCCCAGAGTTTGGCAGAAAGCAGCACATTTATTAGCTTGATAGCTAAGCTCATAAGAAGGGATGGGGGAGGGTGTCACACTCATACTCACGCTCCCAGGACAGGCCTGGCAGTGGAGATGTCAGGATCCTTTAAGGTATGTGTCCCACAGCGCAGCGATGGACGGTGCGATGAAGATCAGTCTCCCTGAGGTGCAATAGAATGTAACACAGCGAACCACTGGCCAGATGGGCCGGGTGAAGGGCATTCACTGGAGGTACAAAGGAGAGTGGGGGAAAGCCACTTCACAGGCATTCAAAGAGGGAAAGGACACAAGCTGGGGGAGTTTAACAGACCTTTTGAGCATACAGGTTATACAGAGCATACAGATCACTGCTGCTCCTACAACATGATAAGTTCTCAAGCAGCATGTTTCTTACTTTGCCCATCTGTCAATTTTGATGATTATTGATGGAAATATTTTGCCATTGGGTTGTGTGTTTACACAGAAGTTGACATTTACCAACAAATACACAATTCTTCCAAGCCTGCCTAGTCTGCAGTTGATGGGTTTAGAGGGACACATTCACTCTTCCAGGTCCCCATTCCAGGCCTGTGCTCTCCAGGTTGTCAACTTCCCGCACTGCTGGGATCCTTCCCTCATCTCCCCCGAAACCACTGCCCCACCCCCACTTCTGGGGTCCCCTCCCTACACTGTCTAACTCCACTGCTGGCAGGATCCCTTCCTGTTCCTTTCATTTCCTGCCTCCACTCTGGGCAAAAGCTCTGCACTCTTCCCACACCAGAATGTTGAACCCAGGCCACCTGGGTGAAAACCAGGAATCCTGACCACTAGCCCATATGGGACTATTGTTGCATCTGACGAAGTGGGTATTCACCCACGACAGCTCATGCTCCAATACGTCTGTTAGTCTATAAGGTGCCACCGGATTCTTGGCTGCTATTATTACTACAACTCAGGCCTTGGCTACACTGGAGAGTTACAGTGCAGGTGGTGGCTTTACAGCGCTGTAACTTACTCCCCGTCCACACTGGCAAGGCACATACAGCGCTGTATCTCCCTGGCTACAGTGCTGTATATGTTCCACCTCGACGAGAGGAATAAAGAGAACAGAGCTGGTGATGCAGCGCTGGGGTGCCAGTGTAAACAGTGATTAATCTTACTACGCTGTCACTGACCTCCGGAACCTTCCCATAATGCTTTTAAGTAGAGATAACGCTCTTTGTTTTGGTGTGATGCCTCTGTTTGTTTTGTTGTGAGCTCAAGGCTCCCGGAGCTGCTTATCTAAAAACCAAACACAGTTACTGTTTGCAGTGAATGAGCAGAGGCAGGGGGATCCCTTTGGAACACCCACAGCTGGTGTTTGCTTGAGGAGAGAAGCAGCCGGGTGGGCACAGGCGGGGGGGGGTCTGTTTTGGATCAGCGGCTTATCTGGTCTGTGAGGAAAAAAACAAAGGCGGCTATTTGCATTTAGTGAATGAGAGAGGGGTGGGGGAGGAGGCTTGAACTTGCCAGGCAGGGAGCTGACACAGTGTCAGCTCCGAAAATCCACTCGCTCTGTCTCCCCCACGCTCCGTGTCACACTCCACCCCACCCTCCTCTTTTGAAAAGCACATTGCAGCCACTTGAATGCTGGGATAGCTGCCCATAATGCACCACTCCCAACAGCGCTGCAAATGTGGCCATGACAGAGTGCTGGTAGCTGTCAGTGTGTCCACACTGCAGCGCTTTCCCTAAACAGCTGTAGGAAGACAGCTTTAACTCCCAGCGCTGGACAGCTGCAAGTGTAGCCAAACCCTCTCTAAGCCGACCCCTTATGAGAACAGCAGGGACTAGCATGACTAGATGTCCCGATTTTTGGGTCTTTTTCTTATATAGGTGCCTATTAACCCCACCCCCATCCCAATTTTTCACATTTGCTGTCGGATCACCCTAGCAGGGGTTGCACACAGGGCTGCATTAACCTATCAGGTGCTGAGGTTTCCCTCTCTCCATTCCCAGAGCCTGTGATCAGGAAACAGACATCAGGGCTCCCAGGTGCTGCACAGACCATGACTGAGATCAGACCTCATATTATGCAAGGTGCTGTACAAACCCTGGGCAACACTGAGACACACAGGAGGTTCCCCTCAATTTCCCTGAGCCTCTGCTGATCAAAATCTTCTGAATCCCTCGGGCTCACCCCCCCCACACAAAAAACCCACCTTTCCAAACAGTCCTTCTTTCCTTGCCCCTTGATTCTGGTTTGACACAATGGGACCATCTCCTCTCTTTGTCTCTCCCCCTCCAGGTGAAGCAGAGATGGAGGCAACTTCAGCCACTGGAGTCAGCCTCAGCGAGCACTGCAGCCGGCCCCGGGGGAGGGGGGGTGTTTGCAGACACAGGAAGGTAGCAGGGGGTCCTGGGAAGAAGGCGGCAGGAGAACAAAGCTCAGAGACCCAACATGGGGAAATTCCAGGGGGCGGGGCTCTGACACATCCCAGGTGCGGGCAGCTCCTGGGGGCGGGGCTCTGGCTCAGTTTGGGGGCGGGACAGCTCCTCGGGGCGGGGCTCCAGCACAGAGCAGGGGCAGGGCAGCTCCTCGGGGCGGGGCTCCAGCACAGAGCAGGGGCAGGGCAGCTCCTGGGGGTGGGGCTCTGGCACAGCCCTGGGGCGGGGCAGCTCCTGGGGGCGGGGCTCTGGCACAGCCGATGGGCAGGGCAGCTCCTGGGGGTGGGGCTCTGGCACAGCCCGGGGGCGGGGCAGCTCCTGTGGCCGGGGCTCTGGCTCAGCTCAGGGGTGGGGCAGCTCCTGGGGGCGGGGCTCTGGCATATTGTGACGGGGAGCCCGGGCTGAACAGCTGCTTCCTGGTTCTGCACGTGCTGCCAGCAGTGCTGGAGCTGCCCGAGCCGGAGCGGAACCGCTGTTCTCAGCTGCAGCCAGGATCTGCCCCCGGCCCCGCTGGGATCCAGGTGGGGACAGAGAATGCGGCCCGGGGGTTCCCCCTGGTGTGGCTGGCGGGGGTGGGAGGGGAGAAGCCGGAGCTGCAGGCGGGGGAAGGGCGGTGGGACATTGTGACCCGGAGCCCCCGGGGAATGAGAGGCGCTGGGGGGGCAGGAAAGTGACTCTGCCCCAGGGAGCCTGGGAGAAGCCTTGAAGGCGCCTCGGCCCCAGTGGAGCTGCAGGAGGATCCGCCCGCCCGCCCCGCTGGGATGAGGGGGCCGGGGCCCGGCCGTCGTGTGGGTGGGAGGGGCGACCCTCGGGCCAGGCGGGGGGGGCGGTGTATTAAATCCCTCCCCATAGCAATGTGCTACTCCCGGGCACTGCACATACCCAGTAACAGCCGCTGAAGCCGCTGCCCTTCCCCCTGCCCGGAGCAGCCGTAACGTTCCGCCGGGCGCTGGGGGCGGGGCTGGAGCGGGCGGGGGAGTAACAGGGAGCGTGGGAGGGGCGGGCGCAGAGCAGGAAATTGATGGGCGGGGAGGGGTCAGGCAGCTGGAGTCAAGGTTCGTGGGGGGCTAAAGGGCACAATCCGGGCTGCGGGGAGGAGCAGGAGTTGAGCTCAGGGGGAGGCGCTGGCAGAGCCCCCCCCTTTGGTGTGAGGGCGGAGGTGTCGAGGGGGGAGGAGAAGCCGGAGTTGCAGGCGTGGGAGGTCACAGGGGTTGGGGGGGTAGATCTGTCTCTGTGCAGCCAGGACATTCCCGGGGTGGGAGGGAGGTGAGTTAACTGGATCCTGTCCCTGTTTTTGCCACTTCCTCCCACACACACATTCTCTCAAGATTTCCCTTTTTCTCTCTCATTATCACACGTAGCTATAAAATCCAGGGAGATTCTCCTCCCCCACCCCACAATGATCAGCTCTCTAATTGCCTCTGATTTTCCCTTTTCTCTCCATACTTCTCAAATGTCATTTTAAAATCTCTTCGATGGGGGGTGGATTTTCCCACCCATTTTATCTGCAGTGATTTGTCCTTGTTTGGGTGGGAAATTGTTGCCCTGGGTCATTCCCCAGAACATGGCTCCCACTGGAGTGGGATGAGATGAGGTTCCCGTTCTCTGGAGGGCAGGGAAGGGAAGGGAGGAGCACATCCCCCATGGAGACTGCACAGACCCCATTTCCCAATTCCCCTGCGGCCCCCTTCCATTGTCCAGGCAGCCTTCCAGCTCCCCCCCGCCCTTAAATCAGCTCCTCAAAGGGCTCTGAGCTGCTCACGTGAATGGTTGCCCCGTGGCCGGGGGGGACCATCACATTCTGCTTATGTATTGGACAGTCATATAAAATCCAGTCCAACAGTCCCTCTTTTCCACTAGTTATTTAATAGCAACATCAAATCCCCTCCGATCTTGGTGGTTTTCTCTCATGTTATCAAATGTCGTTTGTGACAGGGTTCTCTCTGCGTGTCTCAAAGATTGATATAAAATACCCCAAACATTTGCCCCACTTCTCTCTAGTTGTTTTATTTCTAATTGAATATGATGGGTTGTTTCCCAATGTGCTAAGATGCAGCCGCCTCTGGGGTGGATCCATGGTGGCCATTATTTGCTAGTGACAGCCCGTGGATCTTTCTTGCCCTCCAGGCCTTCCATTCTCCTGTTAAAGAAGCACTCTCCAGGCTCCCTCTGCCTGTGTGACTGGCCAGCAGGAGGTGGTGTTAGCTTTCTAGCCACTTCTGACACTCTGTGAGGTAACACTTGCAGGGGCAGGGAAGGTGTCTGTGTGGGGAGATTGCAGCTGAAGGGGCATTGTGGTAGGGGGAGGCCTCTGGGTGACTGGGAAGGGAGTACCCTAGTCAGGTTGGTGGGTTGTGGAGGTTTGGGGTTTTCGGGGGTGGTGGTTCTGATGTGCCCATCCCTGAGGCTATAGGTCCTGGAGGTGGGTATCGCTGGGGGCCTGGTGGCTGCAGAACAGTGGGGGTGGGTGTCTCTTGGGGAGGCGGAACAGAGAGTTAGAGGGAGCCTGGTTCTGTGCCAGGGGCTCTGTCTGTGCTTCCCCCGCTGGTTCCTGGTTTTGTTGCCATGCCCAGTGCACAGAGCTGGGGGAGGGGATCCCTGGCACTAGGTGAGGGCATACCAGGGTAGCAGAGTGATGGGTCGCACTGTAAAGCATCAGGGGGTCACACTGGGCAGAGAAGGGGTCCCAGGCAAATGTCAGGGTAGATCGTTCTGGAGGGTGGGGAAGTTCCTAGGCAGACAGTGAGGGACTGAGTTCCCAGTGGGGGGGGGGTCCCTTGATGGGGTCCCTGGCTGCTGGGGGCTCTTGATGGGGGGAACCCTTTGGGATTCCCAACCTGGCAATCATGGTGTGGTGGGGGTTCTCTGGCCGGTGGGGCTTTGAGGGGTATCTGGGGTCTCTGGCCAGGGACTCTGGGGGCTGCGTCCCAGGGAATATCTGATGGGATCCTGGCTGGGGGGTGTCTGGGGAACCTGGCTGGGGGGTCTGGGCTCTGGGTACTAGGGGGTGTCTGGGGGCTGCTGCTAACCATGATCCTTCTCTCTGGTCAACTTGTACCAGAGTCCTGGCTCCTAGTCACCAGGTCACCAAGTCCATTCCCCAGTCACGTGCCCTGTCACTGTGATAACTTTCTGTCCACTTAGCAAACACTGTTAGTGTGAAATCACAGAATTTACTTTTCTCCTCTTTTGAAAACTGCAGGAACTTTCGGTTCCGTTTGGAAAATTTTTGCCCCCAGTCCTTGTCCTAGATCTGCGGGGGTGAGGGAGGTGGGAAGGGAGTCAGCACTGCCACACGATGGTCTTTTCCACAGCGTTCTGAACTCATTCTTTCTGAAATCCGGTGTCATTGAGACCGTTGTTAATCCAGAGTCACTGTATGGAAAGACAAGGAGTGATTCCAGATGGACAGTGGGTCAAATGAGATCAGCCATTCTCCGTGTGAGGAGGGGCTCCCATTAACTGCTCTCCCCAGAGAGCTAAAGGAGGGAAGCTGCTCATACACTCTGTTCCTCTCTGCTCAGGATATTGGGGTTCAGCTTCCTGGGTCAGATACTGCAGCCTCCATTGTGATCTGGGAGACCAGGCTTGGCAGCTGCTGCTCCCCCAGTGGGGCTCTGTGCTGGGAAGTGACCTTAATTAAAGCTTCTTGTGTGCCCGGCCCAGGGGATGACTTTCTGCAGCTGGTCCTAGCCCCCTAGGGCAGTCCTGGGCCCTGTTACTACTAAATTCTGAGCCAGAGTCTCCAGGTAACTGAAAGACCTCAGGGAATGTCCTAGGGTCTGGCAAGAAAGAGACTCTGCACAAACAACGCCACCTCATTTCTCCTCCCATTAGCGGTTGCCAGGAGGAAATCCAGCCATGGGAGAGCAAAGCCCCCAGGAATGGGACTGTCCCAGCCAGAGGGGCAGGGAGAGAGGACAGGGGAAGGAGAGACTGAAAGGGGCAGTGGGAGAAATGAATGTGGAGGTGAGATTTCCAGCTCTCTAGTCCACCCAGACACATGTATTGCTGCATCCTGGGGCAGAACCACATTCCAGTGAACAAAACAAGGATCAGACAGAGCAAAAGCCAGTTCCTGACTCCATATTCCCCCTGCTGGGGTGTGGCTGCGGTGGGTTCAGTGTCTGAGGGTATCCCCCACGTGACTCCTTTGGTTCTGCTCTTTTCTAGCCTTGTGTTCAGAGAAGGGGTGAGGGGAGAGAGAAGGGAGGTTAAAAATGTGTCTGTGGACATAGCCTGGCAGGAGGGGCCAGGTCTAAATTGTAATAAACAGATTGAGCATTTCCCAGCATGACAGAATCTAGGGTGTCTGTCTGCAGGGAAAGGGCCTGGGGGAATTGTGATGTGAAATTAACTAAAACCGGTTCTGAAACGCCCACAACTGCCCTTCTCCCCCAGACAGGCTGCAGAATGTTTTGCTCCAACTCATCCCAGCCTGGCGTGGGACAGGGAAGAGAAATGGCTGCAGTGGAGTCAGTCCAGGTAGAGATTATCGGGGGGTTGCTGGTGGGTTCCTGCTGGAGGAAAGGGAGAGCAAATACACCAGAGGTGGGAAGGTTTGCAGAGTCTGGTTAGGAGGTTGGAGCGGGGCAGGAAAATCACAGCATGGGGAAAGGAGGAGGCCAGGGTGTGGCAGACCTGCTGGGAGTTATTTACTAAGTGGCCTAGATTCTAGGAACAGACCCAGGAGGTTTGGAGGTGGAAATGCCCTAATTTGTGAAGAGAGAAAATAACCCACCTACATGGAGCAAGTCAAACTGACCAGACTCCTAGTGCTGGAGCCTGACCTCATTAACCATCAGCTGCTGTGAGATATAAAGGGGACACCCATGAGTCAGGCTTATTGGAGCTCCCTCTCCCTTCATATCCCGCTCTTCACAATGAGGAGGATGTTGGGCATCCTACCAGCGAGCTCTCCCTGGACCCTGCTATGGGCTCCATCTCCTGTATCAGTCAGTGGCTAGTAGGGGGGTGATGGATATGCTGGGAGAGATAAGGGGCTCTCTCTTCATCCCATCACCCTGCCATTTGCTGGATACTCTGAGCCAGGTCGAGGTGGGACTCTCCTGACTATGATCCACCCAGAGCTTCCATTTGATTCACTCTTCTCTGCCACAAATAGTGGGGCTGTGAGTGGGGCAGCAAGTCCTTAGTGTCGGACTCTTACTCTTTCAGGGGCTGGTGACCTTCAAGGAGATGGCTATGTATTTAACCAGGGAAGAGTGGGCTCTGCTGGACCCCACTCAGAGAGCCCTCTACTGGGATGTCATGCAGGAGAACTATGAGACTGTGACCTCGCTGGGTAAGGGTTCCTGTCCCTTCTGTTCTTGGAAGGGGAAATGAAGAGTGAAGGTTCACGCCACCCCCACAATGCCATCTGTACCCTGTCCTGTTTCAGCATCACCCCAATAGGCCAGTGACACACATAATACCAGAGACCCTCCTCTGCTGCAGAACACTTTGGGAACAGAGCACAGGAGCAGTATTGCACAGTGTCAAATATCTCCTGTGTGCTCAAGTGAAACTGGGGGTTAGGTCTGGCGTAACTGTCCCATACCCCTAATCATTTTTGTTGCCCTTTTCTGAACCTTTTCCAATTCCAATATATCTATTTTTGAGATGGGGTGACATGTGCATGCAGTATTCAAGATGTGGGTGTATCATGGATTTATTTGCTGTTTTTACAAATATGATCTATGAGATATTCTGTCATATCTATCACTTTCTTAATTATTTCCTACATTGTTCACTTTTTTTCACTGCTGCTGCACATTGAGTGGATGTTTTCAGAGAACTATCCACAGTGACTCCAAGATCCATCTCTTGAGTGGAAACAACTAATTTAGACCCCATCATTTTGTATGTATAGTTGGGATTGTGTTTTCCAATGGGCTGCACTATGTGCTATCCTGTCATCTAGTACTGCTGAGATCCTGGATTCAGTAATATCCCTGCCCTTCCTGTTCCCTTTCTCCACCGAACCCCGCCAGCCCATGCTTCCTGTTCCCAGCTTCTCCAGGATTCTCGCACTGTCTCTGAACCTCTCTGTCAGCAAGAAGCAGTGCCAGGGACACTTGCCCTCTTTCTGGAGTCTTCGATTTCTGGGACATGGATTTACTTTCTCTGTGTTGTAAGAGGCTCTGTCATAATGAGTGTCTGTGATGTTACCCAGAGTACAATCTGGACTGTTAAATAGCTGTCCCCTCAGTCCTCCAGCATGGGGTGCCTTTTCCACTGTTTTCCTACGAGAACAGCCCCTCTTGGCCAATTAACACACAGTCTCCAGCATGTAACTCATTCCTAGCTACACAGTATTGAGTGCTGCTAGACAGCCACTCATGAATTACACCTCAGGAGAAAACCAGCAAATTCTCAAGTGCCCAACTTTCCCCCAGAAATGTGCATCTTGCACTGTCCAGCACGCTACTGAACGACCCAAGCTCATATGAAGTCTGTCATTTCATCAGCGGAAAATGACATGCACCAGCTTGTTATCCCAAACAGAGTTTCCAACACACTTCAATCCACACATACTGGTTAGATGAACAATAAACCAAGATTGTTAACTACCAAAAACTAAAACTAAGCCAAGTCCATGAAAGGGGCACTCCCAGGAGAGACTGTATAAAGGCTGGAACATGAAACACCTTTGTAAACCTGAGACAGCTGCCTTGGGGACAATGACAGGGACAATCCCCCAAAGTGACTCCTTTGTTTCTGCTCTTCTCTGGCCTCCGATTGTTCCTTCCAACGTGGAGTACTTTGCACTTGTCTCTACTGAATTTGATCCTATTTACTTCAGATCATTTCTCCCGTTTGTCCAGATCATTTTGAATTTTAATCCAATCCTCCAAAGCACTTACAACCCCTCCCAGCTTGGTGTTGTCCGCAAACTTGATACGTGTAAGAGAGAGACTGTTACTGGGAGGGTTTCGCCATGTGTCAGAGAGTTACAACCTGGTGGGAGGGGGCTAGGCCTGTACTGGAATAAGTCACTCTGTGCTTCACAGTGTGCTAGAACCTAGAATGTGCATTAGCAGGGGAAAAGCTGGGGGGAATCGGCTTGGGGAATGGACAAAAGCCTAGTCTGAATTCTCACACCTTGCCCTTTTCACCCCGGCAGGCCAGAGAATAACATCCATGTTTCGCTGCAGATCATCTCGTCCTCCCAGGGACAAGGAAATGGCTGCAATGGAGCTGGCTCAGGTAAGAGATTATCAGGGTGGCGGGCTCTTCTTGGAGGTTGAGGTGCAGTAAATGCATAAGAGGGTGGGAATTGCTAGAGGTGATGGGAAGCAGGAAATATCTCGGGTGGAGAAAGGGAGGGGACAGCATGTGACAAACCTGCTGAGACTTGTGTAGTGTAGGGCATGATGGGTTGTCACCCCCAGGAGGCAGTTTGTGGAGCTTCTGGGAACTGCTGTGTCCTCTAACCCTCACGCTGGGCTGGCCCTTCTCACACTGCTTTGCTGGAGATTTCGCCAGCCTCTCCAGGGCCTGTTATCACCCAACACAACAGCAGGTGGCGCCATTTTGCCAACTAAGCTACCTGAGTGCGTTACCTAAGCCACTCAAGGACAAATAGAAGACAAGAGCCAATTTCCCACTCCCCAACCTTGCACACTTGCTGTAGTATACATCCAGAATGATACCATCTTATAGTGCACAGGGATCTCTATAATGCAAGCTCATTAATGTAGTTCCCCTTCCCCTCGATATGGGACAGATGTGCACAACAAGCTGAGATTTTCCCCAGACACTTCACTCAAAATACGCTGGTTAAGATAAAGCATCAAACAAGTTTATTAACTGCAGAAAGATAGATGAAGTGATTATAAGTGATAACAAACAGATCAAAGCAGATTATTTAGCAAATAACCAAAACTCAGACTAAGCCTAACATACTAGATGGATAGAATTTGAATTAGCAATTTCTCACCCTGACTGATGGTACAAGCAGTCCCCCAAGTTTCCATACACAAGCTAGAAATCTCTTGATCCTGGGAGCAGCACTTCCCCCACATCCGTTTTTCTTTCTCAGGTATTTCCAGAAGTTCTCTTGTGTGGAGAATGAGGCCAAGAGATGATGTCACACCCCACCTTATGTAGCTTTTCCATATGGTGGGAACCTTTTGTTCCAAACTCAGTTCCTAGTCCAGTTTGTGGAAAAATACAGGTACTAAAATGGAGTTTAGTGTCATGTGGTCTGGTCACAGGCCCTGCTGAGTCATAGTAGCCATGACTCATAGGCTGGCTGAAACATTCACAGGAAGGCTAAGCTCTTCCACAGTCCATTGTCTTTGTTGAGCCATCAGCACTGTCTGGCTTCTTCATTGTTGTACCTGAAAGGCTCATTGTGGCTGTTACCCAGAGTAAGCACATTTGAAATACAGATACAGAGTCAATATCCATAACTTCAGATACGAACATGATATGTGCACACAAATAGGATAATCATATTCAGCAAATCAGAACTTTTCCAGTGACACCACACATGATGCATCTTCTACAAAATAGATCATAATTATGTCCTAATCATATTATAATCATACCACTATGATGAATATGGGGGTGTAGTGTCAGATAGGTCCTAATTTCAAGGCACAGGAGTTGGGAATGGTACTTCCCCTCTTTGTGGAACAGGAAATAACCCTCCAGCCAGGGCTGGGACAACTTCCCAGACTCTCAGTGATGGAGCCTGAATCTACTGACATTTCATTAATTACCACCAACCCCAATCTTTGTGGCAACTGTAAACTTTATCAGTGATGATTTTGTACTCTCTTCTAAGTCATGGATAAGAATGTTAAAGAGCACAGGGCCAAGAACCAATCCCTGCAGGAACCTGCTAGAAAGAAATCCACTCGATCACAGTTCCCCATTTACTATCAGAGTTTTCAATCTATTTAATGTATGCCGTGTTTATTTTGTATCATTCTAGTTTTTTTTAGTAAAAATATTGTGCTAATCAAGTCATGTCCCTTACGGAAGTTTAGGTATATTACATCAATACTATTAGCTGCAACCAAACTTTTGATCTCATCCAATAAGGATATCCCGTTAGTTTGATAGGCTCTATTTTCTCTAAACCTTTGTTGATGGGCACTACAATTCTGACCTTCTAACTTCTATTCTTTCTGATTGACTTCCCCTTTCTTCCATATATTTTATTTGGAGAGTGCTTGGATTCCTACCAGGGAGCCACTATCAGGGTCCAGAGACAGCCCCATCTCCTATATTAAGCTCTGGCTAGTAGCTATGTGATAAATGTGAAGACCCTGCTTCTGTCTGTCAGATGGGAGACACAAAGGTTCTCTCTTTCTACCCTCTGATGCCTCCTGGCTGCTGTAAGCAAGGTGGGGTGGGACTCTGTTAACATGTGCCTCCCGGAGCTTCCATTTCCCTGGTGCTGCTGTTCCGTGAATAGTGGGGTTGTGAGTGGGTCAGCAGGTACAGAGTATTGGACTCCTGCTCTTTCAGGGGCCGGTGACCTTCGAGGAGGTGTCTTTGTATTTCTCCAGGGAAGAGGGGACTCTGCTGGACCCCACTCAGAGAGCCCTCTACAGAGATGTCATGCAGGGGAACTATGAGACGATGGTCTTGCTGGGTAAGGATTCCTGTCCCTTCTGTTCTTGGAAGGGGAAATGAAGAGTGAAGGTTCATGCCATCGCCACAATGCCATCTGTACCCTGTCCTGTCTCAGCATCACCCCAATAGGCCAGTAACATACATACTACCAGAGACCCTCCTCTGCTGCAGAACACTTTGGGAACAGAGCACAGCAGCAGCATCACACAATGTCAAATATCTCCTCTTTACTCAAGTAAAACTGGGGTTAGGTCCAGCATAATGAAGAGAAGCTTCCTACCCCCAGCCTTCTCTCAAACCCTGAGCCTTCTCTACCCAAACCAGAATGTGCTTGGGGTGTAACAAGCAGGCGGCTGGAGTCAGAGCTGCCAGTCCAGGGTTACTTTTCATACAGACACTCAGTGCGTCCTTGAACGCTGGCTGGGAGTATCCAGACAGGGGAGCTCCAGCAGCAGAACACTGAATCTCACCCAGGATTACAGATGACACAACTCCTCGCTGATCTGGATTGCACCCCAGCATGTGAAAATGGCCTAGGTTGGTAGTGACATTTCTTGAGACATGGAGAGTCTTGCTCCCATATCACCAGGTGTAATAAAAATAACAGGAAAGGCCATATATGGAAAACTGATTGTTCAGCTTGCTTTTGACCTGCATCATATTTTGCAATATATACCAAATAAGGAAATTAACGTGCAACGTATGTGTCATTGTTTGTGGTTTTAAGCTGTAAAAGGCTTGTGTGATTTTTAGCTCGGGAACAGTATTCCAATAGCTGTCGCCCCCTGCGTGCTTGTAACCAAGAAAAGAGCCTCAGGCTGAGCTGATTCAAATATTAATCCTGTGGTCGTTTTCCACAACAGCCTCAATAGGTCCCTGTGATGGAATGTAAGGCTACATCTAGACTACCCACCGTATCGGCGGGTTAAAATCGATTGCTCGGGAATCGATATATGGCGTCTCATCTAGATGCCATATATCGATCCCCGAGCGCGCTTATATCGATTCCGGAACAACACCAACCCCAACGGAGTTGCTGATTTGACAGGGGGAGCAGCGGATATCGATCCCGCGCGGTGAGGATGGGTGAGTAATCTGATCTTAGATATTTGACTTCAGTTACGTTATTCACGTAGCTGAATTTGCGTATCTAAGATTGATTTCCCCCTGTAGTGTAGACCAGCCCTTAATGTCTTCACACCTTCCCCCTGCAGGAGAATGGCTGTTTGACCAGCTGTTTGCCCTGCTGTCTCTGAGGAACTGGTCTGTGGGTGTTCCCCAGAACTGTAACTTTTTCAGTAATATCATACTGTAAAATCTCACAATTTTACATACAGTGTTACTACACATTTTAACAGGAGGATAATATTCAGTAGGTTATGCGTTTTCTAATGATACCTCACAAGCCATACTGGGTACAAAATTGATCATAATTTTCTAGAAGAGTGAACACAGGGGTACAGATAGACACAGTGTCTGTGTGTGTGTTCCCAACAGATATGTGGGTATTTCAATCCCTCATAAGCACAATGTTTGGCATCTTCAAGGACCTTGGGAACTGGTCCTGGGAATTCACTAGTTTAGCAAGTGTGAGACTGCATGAAATTGTGAGACACTTTGGTATTAATAATAAAATAATATAATCTGATAAAATTGCAATGAATCATGCTAGGTATGCCATGTAAAGTGTCAGTGAAAATGTTATGATTTGCCAAGTATGATAATTTTGTTTCTATGTTTCTATCACCTTTGTATTGTGAGTTACAGATATGTAAGGTATATCTGTATTTCCAGACTTGTGCAGTTTTTCTGGGTGACACCCCCAGACATATTGGCATCAACATTGCCTAGCATGTTTGATGGCCCATTGAGGGTCATCAGCTGTACAATGAACCTATGGACCAAGGGGATACACCTATTGAGTCAGCAAGACATGCCGGGGTTTGCCTGTGTAATGAAACCTCCAAAGCTTTTCCATGCCATGTGCTGTGAAGCTTGTGTTTGGGACACAGGAAGTACAAGCCACATGGCAAAAGGAATATAAAGCGCAGCTGCATCATCTCCATCTTGTCTTCAATCCCCCTTCCTACCTCTGGAGCAACTTCTCTACAAACTGAACCCTGGAACAAAGGACTGAATGACCCATCCAAGCTGTGAATGCGTTCCAGACAGACTTTCAAGCCAGCAACTCACCAATACTGCTAAGAACCTGATATATCCATTTTGGAATGTATCTGACTGCTTTTCCATTTAAATTCTTTCTGTCTTTCTTTCTTTTAAACCTTTAGTTTAGATGCTAAAGAATTGTCTGGAAGGATGGAATTTAACTTCATTCTTTCATTTGTTCTTTCTTCTAAACATTTAGTTTTACTGCTAAAGGATTGGCTGGCAGCATGGTATTTTGGATGAGATCCAAACGTGGGTAATGTGGCTAACCTTCTACCCACCCACTTCCTGGATCCAACTAGGATCACTCTCCTGCTGCCCTCTGGCCATGCTGTATCACAGTGAGCAGAGTTTTTAAATAACCTCTCACTGTACAGGACCTAGTTGCTGATTAGGAGTCAGAGAACTGTCATGCAATAAAGGGGGCCGTGTGATTTCTTTTTTCAGAGTCTCGTTAACCAGTGTGTGGGATCAGAAGCACAGTTTGTGACTGGTCAGTGAGTTTAACTTCAGTGTTTACCACCAGTATGGGGAGCATCTGCTCTCCCTTTTTCAACCTGCTCTGACCTTGGCATTTGCAGTGAGGACTGCCCCAGGCACACTAGGTCACACTAAGCACTGAAGATAAATTAACAGAATGTGCTGGTGCGGGCAGGGCAGGCAGTGTGGCAGGGGCTGGCTGAAGACAGGGAAGGGGGTGCAGGGCTGGCTGGAGACAGGGGTTGGTGCAGGGCTGAAGGCAAGGCAGGGGGTGTGGGGCTGGCTGGAGATGGGCAGGCTGCAGGCAGGAACTTGTGCAAGCAGGGCAGGAGGTGCGGGGCTGGTGCGGGCAGGGCCTTTTAAATTGACCCCTGGGGAAACTGGCCACCCTGGTACAGCGCACTGGCTTTGGCTGGTACTGGGGCTTGGGTGCGGGGTCCTCTTAGGAGCGAGGCCAATTCAAGGGAATTGGTTAAATTGGCCTAAAGCCGGCCCTGGTTCCTGGGATTTAAAGAGCTCTGAGCTCCCCGCCCGCCTGCCCAGAGCCCTATAAATCCTGGCCGCGGCTGAGATTTAAAGAGCTCTGGGCTCCCTGCGGCTGCGGGCAGCTCAGAACCTTTTGAATCCCGACCTTGGCTGAACTTTAAAGGGGTTTGGATTCCCCGCGGCTACGGGCAGCCCAGAGCCCTTTGATTCCCGGCTGCAGGACGCACAGTGAGACTTCACGGGCCGCACGTTGCCCGTGGGCCGTATGTTGTGCAGGCCTGGCATGGAGGGGCAAAATAGGTAAGAAATTTCCGTGGCCTGTCACTAGCAAATAGTAGCCACCATGGATCCCTACCAGAGGTGGCTACATCTCAGCACTGTGGGAAGCAACCCTTCACAGAGACCATTTGTCTTGTGGTTTGGGATACTTCTCAAGACATGCTGCACTCAGAGTGACCCCCTCATCCTGTGCCAGCTGGAGAAAAGAAAAGGGGCCAGCCAACTCTCCCACTACCAGCTGCGAACCACTGATCCCCAAACAGGGGGAGGCCTCTGGCTTTGATGTGTATTAAATATCAGGCTGGTCTCTTTCTTTGGCAAATATCTAACAGAGCTAAAAGAGGGAACAAATGATCCTCAAAGGAGAGGGGAAAGACAATCACTGGGAAATTTAATCCCCTGCAACATCCAGAATGGAGAGCGACTCAGGGCAACAGGTTCCCCCGAAGGAAGAAGTTTTTGGGATTTAGAAACATAAGGAACAGCACAAAACTTGAGAGGATTGTTCACTGACATTTGATAATGACACAGAGGGAAAACCTGAGCTTTCAGATCAGTGTTCAGAAATGAAAGACAAAGGGTGGAAATCAGAGATTTTGGATCCATTTTGCAAATTATAGAGAGGAAAGTGGAAAATCAGAGGGATTTTATATCAGTTGTTGATAGGAGGTAAAATCTGAGTGTTTCACATGAATACTTGATAAATGATTAAAGAGGAAATGGGCAACATTTGCAAACATTTTGTGTTCAATAATCTGAGAAAAGGTGTAAATCTGAGATTTTCTTATTATTTTATAATTAGAGACAGGAAAATCTCAGGGCATATTCAATTAGAAATAGACAACTAGAGAGAAGTGGGACAAATGTTTAGGTTATTTTATTTGAATCTTTGAGATTTGCAAAGAAATTGTGTCACAAACTGCATATTTGATAACATGAGAGGAAAACACCAAGATCTGAGGGGAGAGAGTCACTTTCCTGTCAGGGCCCAGTGCTCCCTCCCCCTCCCCCTCCGGGGTCTCTCACTCACTGGGGGCTCCAGGCGGGGCTGGTGCGGTCAGAGCCTGGGGCTGCCTAGGGGGCAGGTCCCAGCTGGAGAAAGCCCCCCCCCCCCCGGCCAGGATAGGAATGTGCTACTGGTAGCAGCCTGGGGCTGGACCCTCTCTATGGGGGACACTTGCTCCCCCCTCCCCTTCCTGACCCTTCCCACGCCGTGTTGCCAGCAGAGAGTGGCCCCCCCAGCCCAGCCCAGAGGTGTCCCTGTCTCAGGCCCCCCCCAGCCTCTGCCCAGTTCAGAAATCACTCGGGGGAACCATTTCCCACCTACACAAGGACAAATCACTGCAGGTGAAAATGGGGGGAAACACCCCAAACCTGAGATCTGAACTGGCCATTGGCAAAGGGGAGAGAAAATGGGGCACAATGGGGGGAGGGGAACAGGGAACTTCTCAGGGGTTTGAGGGAAGGGGGTGTCAGCTTGGATGTTGCTTGTTGCTCTCTAGGGAGAAAGGGGGCAGGACAGGAGAGGAGGGGGGTCTCCACGGAGGGGGCAGTGGTAATTCCGAGGGGATCTCAGCCCTCCCTTTTTCTCCCCGCTCCTCAGGGGTCACCTGCTCTTCTCCCCTCGCCTCCTGGCCATGTCCCGGCTGCACAGACATTTTCCATCCATCCCTTTCCCAGGTCTCTCCCCTCCGCAGCCCCCGCCCGACCCCACGCAGGGGCTGCTAGGTGTAATGCATGTTCAGTAGGGATTTCTCCCCTACTAATGCTGGGGTGTCCTTCTCCTATAGGTTAGTCTACTAATGATCTCATCTTGGTGCCTTGTGTGTCAGTTCATTGCCATGGCACTCGTGTGCTTAGACATCTGAGGATGCTCTATAGAAAAGCTCCTTGAGTGAGGTGATCCACAGGGAGTAGCTCAAAGCTCCAAAGTGCCTGGCCAGGGGCAGGACATTGGCACAGCAAGGGCGGGGTGTGGCAGTGACATCACAAAGGCCTTTTGCAGGACCTCACACTATTGGTCAAAGACTATTGGTGAGCAGGTGGTGACCTCACAGACAGATCCTGACATCAGTCAGGGGCCAGGGGCTAGGGAAACCTCAGAGACCCCTGTGTCTTTGCTTCAGCAAGTCTCCTTCTCCAGGTCTCTGTCTGAGGACTGAGAGAGTATTAGGGTTCACGGACGTGAGCGCCAGGAGAAACCTCTTTCCAGTTTTCTCCTTCCCTTGTAGTGATTTTACTAGAAAACAGCCGTCCCTGTTTTGAAGGTAAGAGCCTCCTGGAGGTGTGAAACCTGTTCAGTCTGATCCATCTGGTGAGAGTTGAATTCTAGGCATGGAAAACATGAGCTTAAGGAGGCAGAATTTTATTCCGCACCTGGGATTTTGTCCCTTAGAATCATGGGGACATTAGGGTTTGTCCTTTGTGTTTCACCTTTTCCTCCATCCACCTGTCCCTCCCTCCTTTCTCTTCATCTCTTCTTTTGTCCTTTCTCCTGTTCCCCTCCCAACACCAGGACGAGTGTGTGCGTGTGTGTTGCGGGGGAGTGCTCTGCAGCTCTCACTGTGGGAGTTCCACCCAAAAATGTGAGGCTGAAATAGTGCTCAGGCAGTCAGGGCTGGATTAACCTTCTGTTGGCCCTGGCACCAAACAAATTTGTGGGCCCCAGTGTAGTCACTGTGGGCTCCGAGTGTGGGCCTGGTGGGGCAGTGCCATTGGTGCCTTCGTATACGCGGTACTGAACCTCAGAGACATTTTTCATTTTGATCACACACCTCTCCATGGCTATATGCATTGCCATACACAGCTCCCTCAGCCCGCCGGTTTTCTTATTAAGCTGTACACCCATGTGGGTTTACCAGTGTCCACAGTGAGCAGAACTTCCATAGTGACCAAGGAAACTCCCCATAGATTTATCTCTTTCCTCATTCAGACCTTCTCTAGCCATGTCTCCAGTACCCCCCCATGTCACCAGTCACTGCATGTGGTCCTAGTCTCAGCTCAAAGTCCTAAAGCCAGCAGACACCTGATCAGTTCTGACAGATCCCTCCCTCAGCCCCCATCCTGCCATGTGAGCAAGCCACCTGCAAACACCATTTCCCCAAAGTGAGGACTTAGCCCTTGGGAATCTGAAGACACCAGTGTCTCTCCCTCTGCTCCCATCTACATGCTAGTCTGCTACCTGGTCACCACCACTTCTCCCCATACTTGTTTCCTTTCTACTTTGGACATGCTCCCAACCAGCTGGAAGCTCCCTCTGCAAGCCTGACCTGCTCCCGCCTTCCCTGCTCCCCCGACATTCCTTTCCTACTGGTGACCTCTGTTCCTTGAGGTTAACTCCAGTGTCTTTAGGTGCTCTAGCTTAATGGCCCCAGGAGTCATAGAGCCACTTGTAGTTTCTCTAGCTACAGCCATGGGGCAACTGCCAGAGGCCAGCCTTAGACAGCTGCAGCTACTAGCGGCAGGAGCGGAGGCAATGCCAAGGATGAGCATGCTTGAACCTTGCAAGGGCAGCACTAGGGACTCTAAATCCTCAGCACTGGCCCTAGGCAGCTGCAGACTCTGGAGTTAGGCACTTTCCTCCTCTAGGTTCCTGCATGGTTACAGAACTGCAGTAAAGTGGAACAATTATCAGCTTCTGTGATTGGAAGATGTCTGGATCCTTCTAATAAGACTGTCCTACATAAATGAGGAAAGTTGAGGTGCCTTTATTATTCTTTTGTTCCATTCTTTGTTTCTAAGGGGAATTTGCCAGTGCAATATCACTGTCTTCCTTTTAAACAAACAAAACTAAAAAAAAAAAGTGTAATGCCTGTTGAAAATAGCAATTCCAGCCCTCGTTAGCACTGTGAAGACCCCAACGTTTGTTGCTCAATTTTCTCCTACTTTTTCTAGAGTAAATGACAGTGGATCAGCATATTTGATTTGGGAGAAATGATGTAACAGCTGCCCAAATTGAGCTTGAGCACTCCTGATTTTGAGGTGTTCAGATCTGGAAGGCAGGGGCTAGATTCCCTTTATGAATATTAGATACATCTGGAAAGGAAAAGTCAATTTCTATTTTCATGGCTCAGAAGTGGAAATCCTCCTGTCCTGTATCTGAAGCTGTCCAGGTCCAGTAGAGCCTCCCCTTCCTTACTTACCATTTTACCTTCTGGTGGGATCCACATACCTCCCTTGCCCAGCTTCAGATAGAGAGGGGCCCTGTCCAGTTAGTCCACCCAGTTCCATCTTTTGGGGCTGCCAGGCGAGGTCACACCAGCATCCCTCAGCCTGTCTTGGGAAGTCTTCTGAGGGTGCTACCTGGGCCAAAGCCTTCTACTCCTTGGTCACACCTCTTCCCTATTCACAGGTGGCACCCCCTTCTAGCAGCCAGCCCCCCAGCCACAGCAAGCTGCAGCGCATGGAGTCTCACAGCTTCCCCCCTCCCTTTCCTGTTGATAGCAGCCAAAGGAATGCTGGGAAATGTTCCTTCTCTGCTCCAAGGCAGGGAGCTGGTCAAGGAACTACAGCTCCCAGGGCCCTAATGGGTCTCAGCTTCCCTACTGAATCCAGGCTGCTCTGAGGCTCCCTTTCTGCAGAGTGGAGGAAGTTACTGTTACAGGTCCCTTCAGAGCTTGGGCCTAGCACTATGGCACCATGTTAAATCCAGTACTGCTCCCAACTCTATCCAGCTCTGCTGCTGGCAGGATCCCTTCCCATTCTTTTTGTTTCCTGTTTCCTCTCCAAGGAGAAGCTCTGCATTGTTCCTGTGTGGGGAATTGAACCCAGGCTGTCTGGGTGAAAGCCAAGAATCCTAACCACTAGACCACATGGGACTTCCAGAACACCTTTACATGTTCATATTCAATAACACAATTAAACGTAGCCATTCAAAGTAGCCATTTAAAAGAAGCCATTCAAAAAACTTCAAAAACAGACTTCAAAGAGAAATTGCAGAGTTACAACTGATCTGCAAACTTAACACCATTAATTTGAGCTTGAAGAGGGACTGGGGGTGACTGGCTCACTACAAAAGCAATTTTCCCTCTCTTGGTATTGACACCTCCCTGACAATTACTTGGAGAGAGCCACATCCACCCTGACTGAATTAGCCTTCAACTCTGGCTCTCCCCTTGTATGGTAACTCCCTTTACATCATGTTCCAATATATATTTATGCCTCTATCTGCAATTTTCACTCCATGCATCTGAAGAAGAGGGCTTTTTACCCAGGAATGCTTGTGTCCAAATAAATCTGTTAGTTCTTAAGGTGTCACCGGACTCCTCGTTGTTTTTGTGAAATAAAAGCAAAATGCACTCTAAGCTGATCTTAAGCCTTTCAATGCCCTTACAAACTTAGATGCTTCTCACCACAGGCCGGCTGGTGGCTTTTCAGCCAGGCTCTCCCCTTTCGTCAGCGCTTCAGTTGCTTGGTGTGGGGGTGTCTGTAGATGTAGGTGGACGAGAGAGACAAAGCATGGCAAATGTCTCTGCTTTTATCATGTCCTTTCTTCCCTCTTGGCTTTGATCCCCCTTCAGAGTCAGGTGAGCATCACTGCGTCTCTCCGAGCAAGTCTGAGCAATTCCCCTGGGGTGTCCTCTTGCAGGTAAGTGATTGCACTGTAGCTCTCTTGCTGAACAATGGCTGTTGATGGGTTGTTTGACACCCTGTCCGGGTGTTGGTTACTTTCCTTGCTGTTGTCACTGGGGAGCTAATATTTGGCTGACTCCCCCACCTTACAGCATAGTGATAACCACACTGCACAATTCTCATAACTTCATATGCATGAATGGTAAACATCTATGGGTAGAGAAATGACTTTCAGCAGATCATATCCTTTCCCCTGATACCTTACAAGGCATGCTCTGTATATAAGATCACGATTATATGAAAATGAGGAATATGGGGGTTACAGCACACTCTCCCAAAGGTACAGAATGTCACACTGAGATTCTATTTTCATTTGTTATGTAACAGCATTAAAGAGATCCAGTGACTGACCAATGGCATTTTCAAGTGCTAAAATAGCAAGCACTGTTGGTTTCTCATTGGCCATCAGCGACTGAAGATACGGTTTAATGAGCCAGAGCTTCAAGGCGAGGGTGGTTCTGTCCACTGCCTTCCGTTGCGCTGTTGGGCACCAAGTCCCTGGCGGTCAATATGTGAATCTGGGAGAAGAGAGTGGGGTGGCAAGCGGTGGTAGAACTTTTGCCACCAGGGTCTAGCTGTCTAACTTCCTCTTCGTACTGCTGGGCCCCCGTTGCCTTCAGGTAACACAGGAACTAAGGCAGGAATAGGGTGAGGAAGCAAGTCAAGCCGAGCAAGGAAGGCAAAAGTTAATCTTATCTTCATGGGCAGCTCGCAATGACGTCCTTTTTCTGTGCCACAGCTGACAACAACATCCCAGACAGAAAAGTAACAGGCCAAAAAGAAACCTAGCAGCTGCTGAAACAGTTCAGTTGGGAGCGTGCTAGACTAACAGGCTCTTCTATCCTCCTTTATGCACGGGTGGGATGTTTTCTGAGAGTGCAGCAGTTCCTTTAACTGCCACGAGTCCCTCATTTCAGGCTATGCAGCAGGAAAAGACAGCATGGGCTTCTGCACCGAGTTGGCCCACCTGACCTTTCATTCTTCTCTTGCTCTTTGTCAGCAAGGAGAAGAAAAAGAAGCTCTCCCTCAAGCTGGAATCACACGGGTGAGGTAAGGACGACTTCCTGAGTGCTGGCTCCAGTCCTCTGCCCTGCCAGCTGACCTATCGAGGGGCTACCACCACATTCTCTAGATTTGTCCATCGGTCTGTGCCAGAGTGAGCAACAACCCAGTAGGTGGAGTTTCTGTAGTGTAGTGGTTATCACATTTGTCTAACACGCAAAAGGTCCCTGGTTCAAAACCAGGCAGAAACATGCTGGCTTCCTTTTCCCAGATCCCCTTGTTATTCAGAAAGGCCACTCCTCCTATTGGCCTGTCCCTGGGATAACTCCAACCCCTGCATGACAGAGGATGCTGACAGCAGTGGAAAAAGCACCTTGGTGTCAGGCTGGACAACCTAGAGTAGTTAGGCCACTCACCCTTTGGAGGCTTGTGGCTTGGCCACCTCTGCTGTTGGAGATTGGCCTATAGAGGCTCTCACTTCCTGCTGGGCTCCTTTGCGTGACTGGCCAAAGGAGGAAGTGAGGCAGGAATGGGGCAATAGAGGAAAGTTGAGCTGAGGATGGCAGGGAAGAAGCTGTGCGGCTAAGTGGAGTTAGTACAGCACCACCCTTCATTCTGCAAAGCCTGGGGAGGTGTGGTTGGCTGCTGGGAGGTAGAATCCTGTGCCTGCCTCTTGGCTTCCCAGGAGTGGCTACTTGCAGCCCAGGAGAAGAAGGGAGGTTCTGGGTGAAAGGAAAACAAGCAAAGCTGAGTCCAAGTGGAGAATGGCGGCTCCTTTATGGCCAACCTGGGGGCATGACTGATGGTTTTAGAGGTGGAGGCTGGGCTGGCTGTGAGCAACTGGGATCCAGAAAACCCCCACCTGCCCTTCTGAGGGCTGACCCCATGGAGGTGCGGTTGGCTGCTGGGAGACAGACCGCTGTGGCTGCCTGTTGGCATCCCAGGGATGGCTACTTGCAGCCCAGGAGAAGCGGGGTTCTGGGGGGAAGGAGAAGCAGCAATGGTGAGGCTGAGTGGGCTCCTTTCTGGCCGAGATGGTGGACTGTGGTGAGTCTGGGAGTTGCCTGTAAGCCATAAGTGGACGTAGTGCAGTGAAAACTGCTGCTCCATTCTGGCCGACCTGGGGGCGCCATGGATGACTTGGGAGTGGGGGCAGGGCGCTGGCTGTGAGCAAATGGGATCCAGGAAGCCCCAGCCTGCCCCTCCAGGGGCCGAGTCTTCTTCTCTCCTGCCATGGGGAGCCTGACCTTAAGCCTGCCCAGCATGTGCAGCAGCTCGAGCATTAAGCCTTCCTGTGTGCATAACTGAACTACGCCCTAGTGTAATAAGGTGTAAAGTTTAGATTGTGAATTTATCTTTAATTTCCATGGTAATTTCCTTTGAGCTTTTATTCCTACCACTTATAATCCTTAAAACTCCATCTTTCTGTAGTTAATAAATCTGTTTTATGCTCTACTTAAACTGGTGTATTTTGCTTGAAGTTCTTGGGAAATCTCAGCTCCATTACAAGGCTGGTTCATGTACTATTCACAGTGAGGGAGGGGTGGACCCTGTGTAATAAACTCACACTGATCAGGCTTCTGATTAAGGCAAGATGGTATGATCCAGGGGTGCAAGGCTGCAGAGCTGCAGGGGGGGCGACTTTCTATCATTAGTGTTATGAGTGGCTGCAGAAGCATTCATGTAATTCAGTTGGCTGTGTCCCTACCTACGGATGTCTGTGTAAGTGCAATATCTACCAGAGATTCACAGCTTGTCTCAGCATCACATGTGTGAGAGGGAGCCCAGGTGGTAGGACAAAGGGCTCAGGGGTCCCACTGTTTAGTTGCATCCCATAGATCCCATCACAGACTTTCAACAACCACAGAGGGTGCTCACTGAGACAGAGAGAGAGATGCCAAAATAGAGTTCTCCACTGCCTGCAGCCATCACACTACCAGGAGTTCTGCGCACAGAGAGGCCCCTGCTGGTGGAAAAGGCTTTGGTAGAGACTCTTCTGACACCAGCCTGTGCTCATATACTGTTTAGCACTTTGTATTGTGACTTCAGCATCCACAGATGCCAGTTGAGTTGGGGGACATTTTTCCTGTCTCCACATTTGTCTAGTGGCTCCTTTCAACACTTGCCACCAAAAAGACTTGTTTCTTTTGCAAGCAATGTGCAGGTAGGCAAAGGCAGTCTTCTCCATTTCCTCAGAAGATCACCAAGCTGTGGGGAGAGAAGACACATTCAGCCAAGCTGGATGCTGAATCTCCTCTTTGTTCAGCAGGTGTCTGTGAAGGACATAAATCTCCACCATGTAGAGGGCAAGAATAGGAGTTTATTACACACAGAAGTGGCAGAGTGTCACCTTGCTTATTAGGCTCAGAGACACTGTTAATTGATTACAATAGAATATATAGATTTTCCATGGGTGGGGGAAAGAGACGGGGTAGGGAGTTCCAAACTCTGGGATAGGTTTTGCAGCAAGACATGATAAGCACAGTAGCCAAAGGTTAACAGGTTACATAATGTCTCCACCCATGGTCTCAAGTTAGCAAGTTAACATTTCATGAATACTTTGATAAAATGTTATTAGTATAAAATATCTATGCTGAATTCTGATTTGAGGTCCATAGGAAAGGAGCAACTCCTTTGATTGTCCTCCAGGTACATTCCTAGAGTTTAAAGCAAAGAAACAGTGAAAGTATATGGCAATAAAGATTGTTTTCTGTGTGTCTTAAGGCAAGGCATTGGTCCCTGGGAAGGGAGGTGGAAGGATGCCATATCTTATATTGACATCTGCCAACTTTTCATAAACTCAAGGTTGGATCTCTGGGAAGAACGTCTCCCTACAGAAGAGACTTACACAATAGGAACAGGGATTCTTTGTTCAATCTGCAACTCTGAATAAGATACAATTCTTTAGTTCTTAGCTCCAACACCTGGCAATTTGCTGACCAAGCCTATCTTAGCAAGCAAGTCTTTCTGTTTACCCAGCTTTCTTTTAGCTGGTCACTATTTGCTAGGCTTCTAGTCCCTTGATTATACTCTGGACTTTGGGTCTGGAAAAGAGCTGGCACAATCCATAGACCAGGTTGTTATATAATATGCACATGAATTTTAACCCTTCACATACAGTAATGGCAAAGTTCTTGGTTCAGGCTTGTAGCAGTGATGGAATAAACTGCAGGTTCAAATCAAGTCTCTGGAGTCCATCCACAGCTGGGATGGGTCATTCAGTCCCTTGTACAGAGCTTCAGTTTGTAGCAAAGTCCCTTCAGAGGTATGAAGCAGGACTGAAGACAAGATGGAGACGAGGCATCAGCCTTTTACAGTCTCTTGCCATGTGGTCTTTGTTTTCTTTGTCCCAAGGACACTCTATCCAGCACGTGGCATAGAAAAACCTTTGAGTTTTGTCCATAGGCAGGTCCCTGCATACCTTGCTGAGCCACAAGGCATATCTACCTTCTCTCAATGGGTTGATTGTAGAGCTGATGGTCCTTAATGGGCCATGAAGCAGGCTAGGCAGAACTGACACCAACTTGTCTGGCTGGGGTGTTCCTCGGAAGCATAGCACAAGTTTGAATACAGACAGCATAGAGCCAATATTCATAAAGTCAACTACAAAAATGATACACATCTAGAGATAGCATAATTATAATCAGCCAATCAGAACCTCTCCATAGACCCCTTTCACAACAACCTTTCTATCATATTGGCTGCAAATATAGAACAGTGGTCACAATGGTGATCTATAAAGTTACAGATTATGTCAATAACATCACAGGAGGTGACACAGCATCAGTGAGACTAATATTGGAATACTGTCTCCAGTTTTGGTGTCCTCATTTGAAAAAGATACTGTGAAATTGGAGCTGGGGCAGCAAAAAGCCACCAAAATGTTCTGAGGGCTGGAGAAAAATGCCTTCTAGTGAGCTATTGAAAGAGCTCCATCTGTTTAGCTTATCAAAAGAAGATTGAAAGGTGACTTCACTGAAGTGTTGAAGTGCCTTAATGGAGAGAAAAGATTGGGTATTAAAGGGCTCTTGAATGGAGCAGAGAAAGACATAACAAGACCCAATGATTGGAAGGTGAAAAGAGACAAATTCATATTACAACTAAGCCCCAAATAGTCAACAGCGAGGATGATTCACCACAGGAACAAGCTACCAAGGAAAGTGGTGGAATCTCCATCCCCTGAAGTCATTCAATGAAAACTAGATGCCTTTCCCCCAGAAGTAGCTATAGTGTCATGCAGGAGGCCTGTGATATGCAGGGGGTCAGATTAGATGCTGTAATGGTCTCTTCTGGACAGAAAGTAGACTAATTTTACAGATACTAGTTTTCGGAAAAACTGAGTGTAGCATTGGGAGCAGCATCTGAAGTTTTACTGTCTAGCCAGCTTACTGCCTAGAACGAACGCTCCTTGAGTGGGGTGACCACAGGGAGTAGCTCAAACCTCCAAAGGGCCTGGCCAGGGAAATTGATGCTAGCCTTGGTACATGGACGCACACCGCCGAATTAATGTGCTTAGTATGGGCCTGTGTCGTCGACTTTATACAATTTCCAGAGCGTTGCACTGTGGGTAACTGTCCCATAGTTCCCGCAGTCTCCCCTGCCCATTGGAATTCTGGGTTGAGATCTCAATGCCTGATGGGGCAAAAATAGTGTTATGAGTGAGTCTGGGTAAATGTCATCACTCAATCCTCCCTCCATGAAAACAACAGCAGACAATCATTTTGCACCCTTTTCCCTGGATTGCCCGGGCAGACGCCATAGCACAGCAACCATGGAGCCCGTTCAGCCTTTTTTCACTGTCACTGTATGTCTTCTTTATAGTGCTGACAGACGTGGTACTGCAGTGCTACACAGCAGCATCCCCTTGCTTTTTGCAAGTTAGCAAAGATGGTTACCAGCCCTACTGTACCGTCTGCTGCTTTGCAAGTTGACAATGACAGTTACAAGTTATACTGCACCATCTGTTGCTGTCATGGGTGCTCCTGGCTGGCCTCGATGGGGTCGGCCACGGGCTTATGGACAAAAATAGGAATGACTCCCCAGGTCATTCTCTTCTTTAAGTTTTGTCTAATGGAGAGTCAGTTCTGCCTAGATTATCAGGCAAGCCTACTAAAGATCCAGAGGGGCAAACGGGCGCTCCGGGTCAGAGCCCTAGAGATCCCGCAGAAATGATGCGCTGCATGCCATTCTAGTGGGTGCCCCTGCAACAACCCTACCCATTGCTTCCCTCCTCCCCTACCCCTCCTGGGCTACCATGGCAGTTATCCTCCCATTTGTGTGATGAAGTAATAAAGAATGCAGGAATTTGAAACAACACTGACTTTATTGCTTCTGCAAGCAGGGATCAAAGGGGGGAGGGGAGCGCAGCCTCCAGCTGCTATGAATGAACCTGGGAGTCATTCCCATCTTTGTCCAGGCACCCCCGGCCGGCCTCACCGAGGCCAGTCAGGAGCACTCACGGGACGACGATGATGGATACCTGTCCTACTGTACCGTCTGCCGTCCGCAAGGGAAGGGAAGGGGATGCTGCTGTGTAGTGCTCCAGCACCACATCTGCCAGCAGCATCCAGTAGACATACAGTGACACTGAAAAAAGGTGAGAGAGGATTTTTTTTCCCTTTGCTTTCATGGGGGCAGGAGGCGGGGGAACGACATATACTCTGAACAACCCGCGACAATGTTTTTGACCCTTCAGGCTTTGGGAACTCAGCCAAGAATTCAAATGGTTTTTGGAGAGGGCGGGAACTGTGGGATAGCTACATTCCTCAGTCGCCCCTCCCTCCATGAGCGTCCCCATTTCATTCTTTGTCTTTCTGGTACGCTTGTCTCAGTTCCTTAAGTTTCAGCACTGCTTTGAGTCCCTATTGTGGCCTCTGTCCATCATAGCCTTGGAAATTTTTTCAAATGTTTTGGTATTTCGCCTTTTGGAACGGAGTTCTGATAAAACAGATTCATCTCCCCATACAGAGGTCAGCTTCAGTATCTCCAGAACAGTCCATGCTGGAGCTCTTTTTTGATTCTGGGACTGCATAGTCACCTGTGCTGATCAGCGCTCCATGCTGGGCAAACAGGAAATGAAATTCAAAAGTTCACGGGGCTTTTCTTGTCTACCTGGCCAGTGCATCCGAGTTCAGATTGCTGTCCAGAGCAGTCACAATGGTGCACTGTGGGATAGCGCCCAGAGACCAATAGCGTCAAATTGCAGCCACACTAACCCTAATCTGACATGGCAATACTGATTTCAGCACTACTCGTCATCAAGGAGGAGTACAGATACCGGTATTAAGAGCCCTTTATATCAATATAAAGGGCTTCTTTGTGTGGACGGATGCAGGGTTAATGTGACATAAACTCGTAGTGTTGACCAGGCCAGAGAGAGCGGCAGGTTTCCCCTTTTGTTTCCTGCTTTCGTTTCCTTGACTAGTTTCTCCTCTGCACCAACTTGCTGTATTTGTTTGTGAGTCTGACTAGCTCAGTTGGTAAAGTATCAGACTTTTAATCTGAGAGTTCAAGTCCCTGGTCAGGTAATAAACTACTCATTATATCTTAAAAATCTGTCTTTCTGGAGTCTTCTTTGATGTTTTTTCTCTTCAGGATTTTGCCTTTTCTAAGAAGGGCCTTTGTGTGTGGGGGATTGAAGGGGCAACTTCCTGACAGCCCCTCTGTCCTTGCAGGCTGGAGGAATAAAGGCCTCTGGGCATATAGCATGTTCCTCCCCTGCACGCACACACACAAAATATCCCTATGGAATTAGAATCACCTGCTGCCTTCCCCTGTTCTGCTGGATCCCCAAATGAGGATACTCTTCAGCCTAAACCCATGTCCCCTCTTTGCCCAGTGCCCCTCAGTCCCAACCCTCAGTCCCTCCTATGCTCACTGCTCCTCACTCCCAACCAGAGCCTGCTCCTCTTCACCCTTCTCCTCTGTCCCAACCCACAACCCCCTCCTATTCCCAGTGCCCCTCAATCTCAACCCACAGCTCCTTCCTTCCCCCCAGCAGCAGGTGCTTCAGACCCCCTCAGGAAGATTTTCTTGCAAGGTTTCGTGTATGAGTCTTCATGTGGATTTTACAGTATGTTGGCTATATGTTGGGTTGCTTGCCAAAATGATCACTTTTGGCTGGTGTTGGATTCCCAGTCTCCTTGTTATTGGGACAGGAGAAATAAAGGGTTGTTGTCCTTCTTGTGTGAATCGAGGGCAGCAGAACTGTGCTTGGCAGACCCAGATGGAGGGACTCACCCTCAATTCAATAGCACTTGCTAGGCAGGGGACATTGGTTCCAAAGCCAAGTGGGCTGGGGCCTGAGTCCTCATGCTAAAATTTATGTGTTAGACCAACTTTAGGACAGGGTGGCTGTGGAGGGGTGAGTGAGTCCGTAGACAACATAGTGAGTACGGTGCCTTCTTATTTTCCCCCTTTTCCACCCAGGATGGCAGATGAACTCTACAGCGGCACCTCTGGGCTTGCACTGACTAAGGACAACAGCTGTGAGTGGGGTGCAGAGAGGAGATGGCTCATGTTAAATGACTTTTGGTTGCTGGACTTACGAACCTTAGGGAGAAGGACACTGCCCAGCTTATTTGTGGGTGGGTCTTTTCCTCATAGTTTAGGTTTATGTGTTGGGGCTGCTGACATGACTTCTGCTAACCCTGGGCTTGCATTGCAATGTAGACGTACCCTGAGAGTGCAGCTATACTGAGATAAAATCCCTGTGGCCTGGCTGGCCTGGATGATCTGATTTGGGCTCCTGGGGCTCAGGTTGTGAGGCTAAAAACTGCAGTGTAGACATTTGGGCTCAGACTGGAGCCCAGGCTCGGAGACCCTCACCCCTTGTGGAGTCTCAGAGGCTGGGCTCAAGCCCAGGTGTCTACACTGTAATTTTATTACCCTGTTGCACAAGCCCCACAAGCCTGAATCAGCTGACCCAGGGTTTGAGAATAGTGACTTGGGTGTGCTAATGGCAGTGTAGACATAATGCTAGGCTATGTCCACACTGCAGTGAAACATCCAGGGCTGCCCCATGCCAGCTCCGGCTCCTGGGGCTTGGGCCGTGGGGTGGTAAATTTGCACTGTAGACATCTCAGCTCAGGCTCAATACCGGGGTCTGGGACCCCACAAGGGTGGGAGGGAGTTTAGCAAGCAAAAAAGGTAAAATGGCAGTGGAGTATTACCGTGGACTCAGTGGCATTTCTCCATTGGTCTGTCTGCTTTGGGGCAGGGACAATAACACGTCCTGCTGCTTTTGTTGTTTCAAAGGGCGGTTTAGGATTTTCATTCTCAGACACTGGGCACAAAGCAGGACTCAACCCTCAATGCAAATTAAATGAGCTGCCCACAGATTCTGGCAGCCACAATGAGCATTTGGTGCGAGAGCTGAGACCTGCCCGTGTCTCAGAGGGAGGGGGTCAGCTGCGAGGGAACTGGACCACTGTCCTATCAGCTCTTATCTCCCAAACTTTCAATAACTCTATTATCAGTGGCTCTGAGCATAATTTAAACCATAAGAAAAACCACACAGGGCTAGGCCGAAGGCCCGTCTAGCTCTGAATCTTGTCTTCTGACAGTAGCCAATACCATGTACCCCAAAAGCCACTCCCCTAGGGACCTGAACCCAGGATCTCCTGCTTACAAGGCAAGTGCTTTAGCCATCTAAGCGATGGTGCTTGCATCTGGTTAAAACACAGTGTCTGACCACCTTCGGTTGGCAGCTCGTGGCTGGTGTATACACTGCAATGCCACATCTGGTGACAAAACTGCCCTGTTTTGGTGACAAAATAAAACCACTTCGATGAGAGGCCTAGAGCTTTTTGCAGCAAACTTAAAGGGACAGAGTGCCAGTGTTGATGCTACTGTTCATTATATAACCATAACTGGCCTCCTCCAGTATCCCATAATGCCTGCCGTGAACTCGCCTGCCCTGTATTCTGCTACAGAGCCATGGGACCCTCCCCTTTTATAGCTCCAGGAAGTTCTGACAGCTAAGCTTGCTGCTCTGCTCTGCCAGCCAGGAGCAAATTTCTGCCGTGGATGCTGCTCTCTCCCGCCCTGCAAACACAGAGCAGGTGGCAGGAGCTTCCTTACAGTGGGGGCGGTGGGGCATTGGCATC
Source organism: Gopherus flavomarginatus (assembly GCF_025201925.1). Taxonomy (NCBI): domain Eukaryota; kingdom Metazoa; phylum Chordata; order Testudines; family Testudinidae; genus Gopherus; species Gopherus flavomarginatus. The sequence goes on from NC_066621.1 coordinate 31,913,720, forward strand.
TGAACTCTGACAACTCCATGATACCCCTTCCTTCGAGGAGGCTCTTACCTTCTTAACAGGGACGGCTGTTTTCTAGTAAAATCACTACAAGAGAAGGAGAAAACTCAAAAGAGGTTCCTCCTGGCGCTCACGTCCGTGAACCCAAATACTCTCTCAGTCCTCAAAGAGAGACCTGGAGAAGGAGACTTGCTGAAGCAAAGCCCCAAGGGTCTCAGAGGTTTCCCTGGCCCCTCACCCCTGTCCTGCCTGGCTGATGTCAGCATCTCTCTGTGAGGTCACCACCTCCCCACCACCTTGGACCAATAGTCTGAGGTCCTGCAAAAGGCCTTTGTGATGTCACTGTCACACCCCTCCCTTGCTGTGCCAATGTCCTGCCCCTGGCCTGGACCTTTGGAGGTTTGAGCTACTCCCTGTGGATCACCCCACTCCAGGAGTGTTCGTTCTAGGCAGCAAGCCAGCTAGACAGGAAAACATCAGACACTGCTCCCAATGCTACACTCTGTTTTTCAGAAATTAGTCAATTTTATGGCCAGAAGAGACCATTAGAGCATCTAATCTGACCCTCTGCATTTCACAGGCCTCCTGTATGACACAAGAGCTACTTTGGGGGCAAAAACATTCCAGAAAGGCATCTAGTCTTCATTAAATGACATCAGGATATGGCGAATCTACCACCTTCCTTGGTAGTTTGTTCCTGTGGGGAATCATCCTCACTGCTGAATTTTTGCGCCCTATTTGTAATATGAATTTCTCTTTTCACTTTTCGGCCATTGGGTCTTGTTATGCCTTTCTCTGCTCGATTAAAGAGTCCTTTAATACCCAGTCTTTTCTCTCCCTGAAGGCACTTCAACACTTCAGTGAAGTCACCTTTCAATCTTCTTTTGATAAGCTGAACAGGTTGAGCTCTTTCACTACTCACTAGAAGGCATTTTTCTCCAGCCCTCAGAACATTTGGTGGCTCTTTGCTGCCCCAGCAGAGCAGTTTGCAGGGACCACTGGAGTGCTTCATGGAATGGCTGGTGGAGTGGAGCGGCTCAGACACCCTGCTTGCAAGAGGGGAAGTATTGCCTCCTAGAAGCACCCAGGGGGGTGATGTGTAATTGTCCCAGGTCACTGGGTGGGGGCTCGAGCCAGTTTTGTATTGTTTTATTGAAGCAGAACCCCTAGATACTGAACCCAGCCCTTGTTTCTGCCAACTCAGAGGGGCAGAAGAGTTACAGGAATTTATCACACAACCCTCCCTGTTCCCATGGGGAGAATCTAGGGAAGGGGGAGTCATTCCTCACCTGTGCTCCCAGAAGAACTGCTAGGACTCCTTCCTGCCAGCTACTCGCTCCTGGATTCACCCTCAGCTCCTGGGATCTTTCTGCTCCAAAGGCTCCAGAGGCCTGGGGTTGGGAGGGCGTCACTGCACAGTCTGAAACATAAGGGAGGATTCTGGAATTGAAGGAAGGAGCAAAAAATGGAGAGGAAAGAAACAGAGAGAAAACGCCTCATCTCTCTCCCCTCCCCTTCCCAGCAAGAAATGTTACCAAGGATCAGCGTTAGGGGAAATGGTGCCCTGGGTAAAACTTAGACTTTGGCACTTCCCCGTCGCCCCTAGACGATCTCCCTCTCCCTTTACCCCCTAGCTCCGGCACTCCCAACTCTTGTGCCTCCTTCACCCCAACTACTGCCCCCTCCTGTGCCCTAACCCCTACACTGTGTCCCCTTTGCCCTTAACTCCCATACTCCCCTATTGTGCCACCAACCACTGCCCCCTCCTGAACCCCCTTGACCCCTAACCCCTGCACCCCTTCCTGTGCCACCAGCCACTGCCCCCTCCTGAATTCCCTTCTCCCCTAACCCCTGCACCCCCTCCTATGCCACCAGCCACTGCCCCTCTCCTGCACCCCCTTCACCCTAATCCTACACCCCCTCCTATGCCACCAGCCACTGCCCCTCTCCTGCACCTCCTTCACCCCTAACCCCTGCACCCCTTCCTGTGCCACCAGAAACTGCCCCCTCCTGAACTCTCTTCACCCCTAACCCCTGCGCCCCCTCCTGTGCCACCAGCCACTGACCCTCTCCTACACCCCCTTCACCCCTAACCCCTGCACCCCCTCCTGTGCCACCAGCCACTGCCATCTCCTGCACCCCCTTCACCTCTAACCCCTCCACCCCCTCCTGTGCCACCAACCACTGCCCCTCGCCTGCACCCCCTTCACCCCTAACCCCTGCAACCCCTCCTGTGCCACCAGCCACTGCCCCTCTCCTGAACCCCCTTCACCCCTAAACTCTGCACCCCCTCCTGTGCCACCAGCCACTGACCCTCTCCTGCACCCCCTTCACCCCTAACCCCTGCGCCCCAACCCCTGCCCCTCTTCTGCACCCCCTTCACCCTAATCCCTCCACCCCCTCCTGTGCCACCAGCCACTGACCCTCTCCTGCATCCCCTTCAGCCCAACCCCTACGCCTCAACCCCTGCCCCTCTCCTGCACCCCCTTCACCCCTAACCCCTGCACCCCCTCCTGTGCCACCAGCCACTTCCATCTCCTGCACCCCCTTCACCCAAAACCCCTGCACCCCTTCCTGTGCCACCAGCCACTGCCCCCTCCTGAATTCCCTTCACCCCTAACCCCTGCACCCCCTCCTGTGCCACCAGCCACTGCCTCTCTCCTGCACCCCCTTCACCCCAACCCCTTCACCCGCTCCTTTGTCCCCAACCCCTGCGCCCCCTCCTGCACCCACGTGCGGACAGTGATCTGTGTGCATGGAGCAGCTAGCATTGCCCCTCCCTGGGATGCTGCTCCTCCAGGTACCCCTAGGGGCTGTGGGGGTGTGGAGATGAGAAGTGACGTCATCCGAGCTCCCTGCATCCAGGTCACTTTCCTCAGCTGGGCTGCATAAGGGGAGGGCAGAGAGCAGCAGCTTCTGATGCTCCCCTCACAGCACAGCCCAGGTGGGGAAAGTGACCAGGACGCATGGAGCACATAGTGTTGCTCCTCACTCCCCCCAACCCTCTATGGGCCCATGGAGGAGCATTGGGGCAGGGGAGAGCAGTGAGCACCTTTGCACTGCCACACGGTGCCCTTTGACCCCCTGGAGCCTTGGGTGGCTTCTGGGGGCCCCACCCCTAGTGCCGGCCAGGCTCCCCAGCACAAGCAGCAGAAAACACAGGGAGACTGGCCCCACACTGAGCAGCAGTAGCCTGGGCGGCACGTAATGGAGGTCGGGGGGGCTCAGTCTCCCCAAACCTTGCATCACCAAGGGGACAGTGGGGCCCATGACTGGGACCCCGGCCAAATTAGGCCACCCTGCAAAAGTCTCCCCTATGTCAGCCCCAGGGCTGGAGGAACTCCCACTCCCTGCTACGGCCCAGGGGCTGCAGCAGGGGTACGGAGCTTCTCTGGTCTCAGGGCCGCAGCGGGGCAGGGGTAAAGGAGTGACAGGGTGGGGCTGGTGGGGGAAGGGGTGGAACAGAGGTGATAGTGGATGGGGCTATGGGTGGAAGGGGGCAGAGCCACAGACAGAAGGGGGTGCATGGTTCTGGTGCTGGGGCCCCCACACTTGTTCTCCCTTTCCCTGGGCTTTGGCATCACTAGCCCCTGCTTAGCGAGTAGGGTTCAGTGGTCCCCATAATGTGGGGTATGACTCCTAGGGAGACACAAAGGAACATTCATGGGGGCACCTCAGGGCCTGAGTCAGCCCCCATGGAGGGCAGGGAGGAAGCACCACTCAGCCCCACTCTGTCCCAGCTCTTCCCCAACCCCACCCTCAGTCTGGGCCTCTGGCTCCCAGCCCAGCGATGACCCCCTTGCCCCTGTCCTCATCCCTCTCCCCAGCAAGCAACAGCCCCACTCCCAGCCCTGCTTCTCGACCGTGGCTTCCGAGGGGCCACAGCCATGGCTAAGAGGGCACAATGTGAAATATTTGTGGACCACTGTTTTAGCGTGATGTCCTCAATCCTTCTCTGCAGTCCAATAAAAGCTATTCCTCACCCATCTACCCCTCCATCAGGATGGACTAGGTCTGTTCTGCTGCCCTTCACTCATAATGCACCCGTAGGGGTCCGGGCAGAGACAGATGCATCGTGGAGGAGAATGCCTGGCTGCGAAGATGGTGTCGCCAGGAGGGCTTTGGCTTCCTCGACCACGGGATACTATTTGAGGAAGGACTGCTAGGAACAGATGGCATTCACCTTTCGAAGAGGGGAAAGGCCTTATTTGCGCACAGACTGGCTAACCTAGTAAGGAGGGCTTTAAACTAGGTTCGACATGGACAGGTGAGCAAAGCCCACAGGTAAGTGGGGAACAAGACCTGGGAAATGGGTTGGAAACAGGAGGGAGCACGGGCTATAATGGCAGAGAGGAAGGAGGGTCAGGGCAAAGCTGGGAGGCAAGATCAAACCAGTATCTTAGATGCCTTTATACAAATGCAAGAAGTATGAGTAATAAGCAGGAAGAACTAGAAGTGCTAATAAATAAATACAACTATGACATTATTGGCATTACTGAAACTTGGTATGATAATACACACGACTGGAATGTTGGTGTGGATGGGTATAGTTTGCTCAGGAAGGATAGACAGGGGAAAAAGGGAGGAGGTGTTGCCTTATATATTAAAAATGTACACACTTGGACTGAGGTGGAGATGGACATAGGAGACGGAAGGGTGGAGAGTCTCTGGGTTAGGCTAAAAGGGATAAAAAACACAGGTGATGTCATGCTGGGAGTCTACTACAGGCCACCTAATCAGGCGGAAGAGGTGGATGAGGCTTTTTTCAAACAACTAACAAAATCATCCAAAGCCCAAGATTTGGTGGTGATGGGGGACTTCAACTATCCAGATATATGTTGGGAAAATAACACCGCGGGGCACAGACGATCCAATAAGTTCCTGGACTGCATTGCAGACAACTTTTTATTGCAAAAAGTTGAAAAAGCTACTGGGGGGAAGCTGTTCTAGACTTGATTTTAACAAATAGGGACGAACTTGTTGAGAATTTGAAAGTAGAAGGAAGTTTGGGTGAAAGTGATCATGAAATTATAGAATTTGCAATTCTAAGGAAGGGTAGAAGGGAGTACAGCAGAATAGAGACAATGGATTTCAGGAAGGCGGATTTTGGTAAGCTCAGAGAGCTGATAGGCAAGGTCCCATGGGAATTAAGTCTGAGAGGAAAAACAACTGAGGAAAGTTTGCAGTTTTTCAAAGGGACGCTATGAAGGGCCCAAAAGCAAGTTATTCCAAAGGTTAGGAAAGATAGAATTTGTGGCAAAAGACCACCTTGGCTTACCCTTGAGATCTTGCGTGACCTACAAAATAAAAAGGCGTCATATAAAAAATGGAAACTAGGTCAGATCACGAAGGATGAATATAGGCAAATAACACAGGAATGCAGAGGCAAGATTAGAAAAGCAAAGGCACAAAATGAACTCAAACTAGCTATGGGAATAAAGGGAAACAAGAAGACTTTTTATCAATACATTAGAAGCAAGAGGAAGACTAAGGACAGGGTAGGCCCACTGCTCAGTGAGGAGGGGGAAACAGTAACGGGAGACTTGGAAATGGCAGAGATGCTTAATGACTTCTTTGTTTCGGTCTTCACTGAGAAGTCTGAAGGAATGTCTAGTATAGTGAATGCTTACGGGAAGAGGGTAGGTTTATAAGAGAAAATAAGGAAAGAGCAAGTAAAAAATCACTTAGAAAAGTTAGATGCCTGCAAGTCACCAGGGCCTGATGAAATGCATCCTAGAATACTCAAGGAGTTAATGGAAGAGGTATCTGAGCCTCTAGCTATTATCTTCGGGAAATCATGGGAGACGGGGGAGATTCCAGAAGACTGGAAGGGGGCAAATATAGTGCCCATCTATAAAAAGGGAAATAAAAACAACCCAGGAAACTACAGACCAGTTAGTTTAACTTCTGTGCCAGGGAAGATAATGGAGCAGGTAATTAAAGAAATCATCTGCAAACACTTGGAAGGTGGTAAGGTGATAGGGAATAGCCAGCATGGATTTGTAAAGAACAAATCGTGTCAAACTAATCTCATAGCGTTCTTCGATAGGATAACGAGCCTTGTGGATAAGGGAGAAGCGGTGGATGTGATATACCTAGACTTTAGTAAGGCATTTGATACAGTCTCTCATGATATTCTTATAGATAAGCTAGGAAAGTACAATTTAGATGGGGCTACTATAAGGTGGGTGCATAACTGGCTGGATAACCGTACTCAGAGAGTAGTTGTTAATGGCTCCCAATCCTGCTGGAAAGGTATAACAAGTGGGGTTCCGCAGGGTTCTGTTTTGGGAAAGGTTCTGTTCAATATCTTCATCAACGATTTAGATGTTGGCATAGAAAGTACGCTTATTAAGTTTGCGGATGATACCAAACTGGGAGGGATTGCAACTGCTTTGGAGGACAGGGTCAAAATTCAAAATGATCTGGACAAGTTGGAGAAATGATCTGAGGTAAACAGGATGAAGTTCAATAAAGATAAATGCAAAGTGCTCCACTTAGGAAGGAACAATCAGTTTCACACATACAGAATGGGAAGAGACTGTCTAGGAAGGAGTATGGCAGAAAGAGATCTAGGGGTCATAGTGGACCACAAGCTTAATATGAGTCAACAGTGTGATACTGTTGCAAAAAAAGCAAACATGATTCTGGGATGCATTAACAGGTGTGTTGTAAACAAGACACGAGAAGTCATTCTTCCGCTTTACTCTGCGCTGGTTAGGCCTCAACTGGAGTTTTGTGTCCAGTTCTGGGCACCGCATTTCAAGAAAGATGTGGAGAAATTGGAGAGGGTCCAGAGAAGAGCAACAAGAATGATTAAAGGTCTTGAGAACATGACCAATGAAGGAAGGCTGAAGGAATTGGGTTTGTTTAGTTTGGAAAAGAGAAGACTGAGAGGGGACATGATAGCAGTTTTCAGGTATCTAAAAGGGTGTCATCAGGAGGAGGGAGAAAACTTGTTCACCTTAGCCTCCAATGATAGAACAAGAAACAATGGGCTTAAACTGCAGCAAGGGAGATTTAGGTTGGACATTAGGAAAAAGTTCCTAACTGTCAGGGTAGTTAAACACTGGAATAGATTGCCTAGGGAAGTTGTGGAATCTCCATCTCTGGAGATATTTAAGAGTAGGTTAGATAAATGTCTGTCAGGGATGGTCTAGACAGTATTTGGTCCTGCCATGAGGGCAGGGGACTGGACTCGATGACCTCTCGAGGTCCCTTCCAGTCCTAGAGTCTATGAGAATAACATTTTATGCCACTCAATCCTAAAGTGATTTGTAACCCAAGACCATCCCAAACTGGTCATTTTGGGGAAGCAGCCCCATCATGCTGCATAGCTAGGCAGAGTAGGTGTGTCTATGCAAACACGGTCTGTTCCTGAAGTCTTTCCCCAGCTCCTCACTAGATGTGAGGGGGGAGCTCATTCAGACCCTGCTTACGCTTAGTATTTAAAAACTCCTTAGTGTCCCTATCTCTGTCGGCCTTAGATTTCTCCTCCTGTCTCTTTTGTTACAGCTCAGATAAGGTGGCCCAGTGGTTAAAATGATGGACTGCTAATCCATTGTGCTCTGTAAGCACGGGTTCAAATCCCGTCCTCACTGGATGCATTTAGTCTTGACTCTTCCTTTATAGACAACCATCTCCCCACTTGGTACAATAACAGACACAACAATGTTGCTTCTTGCAAACAAAAACCTTCTCAGAAACTCCAACACCCCTCCCCTCGGCTTTAAATAAAATGTCTAAATCCCAGATTTCTAAAAAATGTCTCTAGTTCTGTATTTCGTAGTTTTTATCTTAAAAGCTAATGTTTCCTCAAGCTGAATAAGGCAACGCTTCAAAGGAAAATGTTAGAAATGGTAGGGGAGAAATAGGAAAGGAAAAAGCCCCTTTTCTCAGGAGATACAAACTCGACTCCCTCCTGTCTCTATCACCAGTGGATTTTGCCTCCCTCCTTCTGAGGTGTAAATAAAATAAAGAGGAGACAAGGTGGTTTGGCACAAACAAAGGTAAGTGTAGTCAGGGTAAAGGTACAGAAAGCTGGGGGAACAGGGGAAAATGCAAACTTAATGAATACAATGAAACAGTGACTGGGTTTGGGAGCTTAACGCTCAGGCCCATAAACCCTCCCTTGGAAACTAGAAAACACTAAACAATGCCCCAACACAGAAACCTTTCCCCACTGTTCAGGTGCAGTGGATCCCAGGTGCCGGCGCGACGCCGAGGACCTTCCACTCTCCCGCTGATTTAGAACCGTTGAGGAGGAGCACTGGGGAGTCCAGACGACGGTTGGGTTTCGTTGCTGGCACGGAGGTCCTCTGGGATGCCGGACACCAGGAATGCAGGACGGCAGGAATGGGGGTGACAGGCCTCCTGTTCCTCAGTCTCACGGTGGGACCGAGGGGGTTCTTCACTCTCCAGCTTGGGAGCACTGTGAAGACACGACCGTGGACGGGTGACTCAGAGATTCCCTCCTTCCTCATCACTGCACAACTGTTATCTTTTGTCTGAGCCAGGCAGAGTTTATCTTCATCACGTTCTATACATCCACTTCTCAAAGTGTCATGTGATGAAGCATTCTCCGTTGTCTGTGCTTGGAGATGATGCTTTGACTTCTTTAATCCTCTATCAGAGTCGCTATGAGTGGAGATGAAAGTGTCAAAGACCTGAGAGAGGAATTCAAATGGATCCCAAACACAGTGCGATCATTGGGAGTTTAAATCCCAGGTTCCATCTATTGGCAAAGCCACTTCTAACAAGGTAGCTCTTTTGTCCCCCATTATGGCACAAGTTTGAAATATGGGCAGCATAGAGCCAATATTCATAACATCAACTACAAAAATGATACACATCTAGAGATAGCATCATTATAATCAGCCAATCAGAACCTCTCCATAGACCCCTTACAAAACAACCTTTCTACAATATTGACTGCAAATATAGAACAGTGGTCGAAACGGTGATCTATACAGTTACAGATTATGTCAATAACGTCACAGGAGGTGACATGGCATCAATGAGACTGATATTGGAATAGCTTTCAGTTTTGGTGTCCTCATTTGAAAAAGATGTTGTGAAATTGGAGCTAGGGCAGCAAAGAGCTACCAAATGTTCTGAGGGCTGGAGAAAAATACCTTCTAGTGAGCTATTGAAAGAGCTCAACCTGTTTAGCTTATGAAAAGAAGATTGAAAGGTGACTTCGCTGAAGTGTTGAAGTGCCTTAATGGAGAGAAAAGATTGGTTAATAAAGGGCTCTTGAATCTAGCAGAGAAAGGCATAACAAGACCTAATGATTGGAAGGTGAAAAGAGACAAATTCCTATTACAACTAAGGCACAAATAGTCAACAGCGAGGATGATTCACCACAGGAACAAGCTACCAAGGAAAGGGGTGGATTCTTCATCTCCTGATGTCATTTAATGAAGACTAGATGCCTTTCTTGAATGTGTTTGCCCCCAAAGTAGCTCTTGTGTCATACAGGAGGCCTGTGACATGCAGGGGGTCAGATTAGATGATCTAATGGTCTCTTCTGGCCAGAAAGTCGACTAATTTCTGAAAAACTGAGTGTAGCATTGGGAGCAGCGTCTGATGTTTTCCTGTCTAGCCGGCTTGCTGACTAGAATGAACTCTCCTTGAGTGGGGTGATCCACAGGGAGTAGCTCAAACCTCCAAAGGTCCAGGCCAGGGGCAGGACATTGGCACAGCAAAGGAGGGATGTGGCAGTGACATCACAAAGGCCTTTTGCAGGACCTAAGACTTATTGGTCCAAGGTGGTGGGGAGGTGGTGACCTCACAGAGAGATGCTGACATCAGCAAGGCAGGACAGGGGTGAGGGGCCAGGGAAACCTCAGAGACCCCTGTGGCTTTGCTTCAGCAAGTCTCCTTCTCCAGGTCTCTCTTTGAAGACTGAGAGAGTATTCGGGTTCACGGACGTGAGCACCAGGAGGAACCTCTTTCGAGGTTTCTCCTTCCCTTGTAGTGATTTTACTAGAAAACAGCCGTCCCTGTTTAGAAGGTAAGAGCCTCCTGGAGGTTTGAAAGCTGTTCAGTCTGATCCATCTGGTGACAGGTGAATTCGAGGCATGGAAAACACGAGCTTAAGGAGGCAGAATTTTATTCTGCACCTGGGATTTTGTCCCTTAGAATCACTGGGGACATTAGGGTTTGTCCTTTTTGTTTCACCTCTTCCTCCATCGCTCCCTCCCTCCTTTCTCTTCTCTTGCTTCCTTTGTCCTTTTACCTGTTCCCCTCCCAACACCAGGAGGGAGGGGGAGAGAGAGAGTGTGTGTGTGGTTTTTTTAGTTTTTTGCAGGGCAGTGCTCTGCAGTTCTCACTGTGGGAGGTCTACCCAAAAATGTGAGGCTGAACTATTGCTCGGGAAGTGATCCCCAATGGTGACCTGGGCCATCCTTTGGTCTCTCTGGTGAGATCCCTCAGCCTCCCATCCTCAGTCTCTACCCTGATTGGCTGAGCCAGGGGTTATTGACAGGGAGGAGACTCAGGTCCTTGTTTTTCTCTTTATAAATCAAAACCAGTTCTATGTTTGATGAATTTTGCCGCTTCTCTGCATTAGTTGTCTCTGAGCAGTTCATGAATCTCTCTAACGTTGCAGTTCTCCTCAAATACTTGCTGAATAGTTACTGTCACTGTTGTTGGTCTGGAGCTCATCTGAGAGCACTTTATTCAGGTCATTCAGTGTCTGAAATTCAAGATCCAATGTGTAGTTTGAAAATCAGGGCTCTTGGGTCCTATTACCAACTCTGCCTCTGACTGGCTGTATGACTTAAAACAAGTCAATTCTCCTTTCTCAGCCTTAGCTTCTCCCTCTTTCAAGTAGAAATAATAATGATCCGCTCTTACCTACCTGACGGTGGGTGGAGGATGGGGATCCATTGAAGAGTGTCACTAGGAGTAGGGCATAATATGAGGTGTCCTATCACGTTTACTCAGAGCAGATTAACACGTAATAGAATAGCTGAAATAGTCTATTTTATTTGCATTTTTTTATTTTGAAATTGTTAAGAGCAGCAATGACTTAGCTCAGACTGAAGCATCTTATCTAATGTTTGAGATCTAAGTGTCTCCTCTTTGTGTGCGAGGAGACAATTTAACACACTCTGACAAAGAGGAGATGCTTTTGTTTTGCAATACAATATTTTTGCAAAGAACTTTCATCCCACTTGTTATGATTTTGAGAAACAAACCGGATTAGCCTGAATGGGATTTTCTGACAGAAATGGATTCAATGAAATTTCCCCACCATCTCGATTCCTGAGCTCTATCCCTGCCTCTGGGGGGGCGTTATTATCTGTTAGAACAGGAGTCAGGACTGGTGGCTTCTCTTTCTGGCTCTGCCACCACCTTACTGTGTAGGCGCTTGGGTAGGTCACTTCCCTTCTCTGCACCTCAGGCTCCTCCCATCAGTCCAATGGGAACAGGGACAGTTCTCAAACTCCGGGCAGTTGTGAGCCTGAGTGAGATAAGGGGCGTTAAAGCCCTCTGTGAAGGAGAAAGGGGAGTTTCAGAGTGTTTAGCACCAAGGAATTCTAAAGTTTGCTAAAATGTCTAGTCTATGGAAACAAGAAATGATCGGGGCCAATCTTTAACCAGTGCCTTTTTAAAAGCCCATTCAGGGATGTGAGTCCCTGTCTTTCAGGTACCTGGGGTTCTTTGCCAACAGGAGAGAAGAGGTTCCTGCCTCCTTTTTTGTGGCCTTGACAAACCAGGTGCTGTGCCCCAGTTCTCGTCTGAGATCCCTGAAAAAGAACATCTTCCCATCCATGAACAAGACAGGACCTTTCTCTAAAAGGGGAACAAAGAGACCCCTGAGACTTACAGACTAGCTAGCCTCACTGCCATTGCTGGAGAGATCCTGCAATACATTCTTAAGCACTCAGTTTGTCAGCAGCACCTACAGAATAGTTTAGTTCTTAGGACTAGTGAGCATGGATTTGTCAAGAACAAATCATTCCAAACCAATCCTCTTTCCTTCTTTGGCAGGGTTTTGGGCCTGGTGGAGGTGGGTAAACAGTAGATGGGATCTAGCTTGGGGTTGCTAAGGCTTTTCACACAGTCCCGTAGCACATTCTCACAAGCAAACGAGGGAAATGCAGTCCAGCTGTAATCAGTGTAATGTTGGTGCAGAGCTGGTTGAAAGCCCAGACTCCAGGATCCCTTCTCCATGTTTGGCTGTCCAACGGAGAGGGTGTACCTAGTGGGTCCGGCAGGGATCAGTCCGCGGTCCGATACTATTCAATATTTTCATGAATGATTTGGAAAATGCAGTGGAGAGCATGCTTCTAAAATTTGCAACTGACACCAAGCACTTAGGAGCACAGGGTTGGAATTCAAAACGCCCTTAACAAATTGGACACTTGGTCTTCTTGAGCCAAACTCCATGGTTGGGCCCCTCTCTCTAGAATGGGCTGAAGTGAAACCCCAGAGCAAACACTCCTCCCAGGTACCGAGCTCTGACCTTGAATGGTCAGATGCTGCTTAGCACTGTCAGAGCAGCTTTTGCTGGGGGATTCTCCCAGCACTTTCCAATAGCGGGAAAGTATGAAATCCCCATTTGACTGCTGGGGACAGAGCCCTAGAGTGTGGAGCAACTTGCCGAAAGTCCCCCCAGGAAAAGGAAAACAACCAGCAGTGGAACCAATAGGAAACCCAGCAATGGAACTCAGGAGTCCTGGGGGTGTGCTAAGGTGTCCTGATGTCCCGATTTTATAGGGACAGTCCAAATTTTGGGGTCTTTTTCTTATCTAGGATTCTATTACCCCCACCCCAGTCCCGATTTTTCACATTTGCTGTCTGGTCACCCAAGAGTGTGCACATGTGTGGGTCCCAGCTGCCTGCCCCCTTCATTGAAGCAGATGTGCATGGTTACTGCCCTGGGAACTGCAGGGCACCAGTGGACATGGAGTTGGCTGGAGGTAGGGTCTGGCTGCAGGCAGGGCAAGGGATGCGGGGCTGGCTGGCTTCAGGCTGGGGGGTGCATCAGGGGATGGCTGGAGACAGGGTAGAGGGTGCGGGGCTGGCTGCAGACAGGGGGTGCAGGGCTGGTGTAGGCTGGGGGTGTGTGGGGGCTGGCTGGCTTTGGGCAGGGCCACAAGGGGGAGCGGCAGGAGTTGGCTGGAGAAAGGGCAGTGGGTGTGTCAGGGGCTGGCTGTGAGGCTGGCTGCAGGCAGGGCAGGGAGGATGCGGCTGGTGCGGGCAGGGCAGAAGGTGCTGGGCTGGATGGAGACAGAGGATGGCTGCAGGCAGGGCATGGGGCAGGGCCCGTGCAAGGATGTTTCATGCCGTAGGTGAAACTTCCACCTTGCTTCCTCCTCCCCCGTGCCCCCGCCCTAAGGCGTCCCACCCTTGGCAGCTCCCACCTCCACCCTGAGGCGCCCCTCTTGTGGCAACTCCCCCGCTCTGCCCTGCAGCACCCCCCCCTGGCCCCAGCTCACCCCTGCTCCGAGCACGAGCACCCCAAGCACACCGTGACCGCTTCACTTCTCCTGCCTCCCAGGTTTGCGGCACCTAAGCCTGCCAGGTAGTCAAGCACCCTCCTCTGAGCCACAGCAGCCCTGACAGTTGACAATAGAGGCACCTTAACCCCTGAGTTCCTTCAATGTGTCCCCCTCCGGGGTCCAGCTCTGATCACCAGATACTCGGGGTATGTCTATACCACCTGCTGTATCGGTGGGCAGCGATCGATCCAGCGGGGTTGATATATCGCGTCTAGTGTAGATGCAACACATCGAGTGCTCTCCCCTTGACTGCTGTACTCCAGCTTGGTGAGAGATGCAGGCAGAGTCTACGAGGAGCTGCAGCAGTCGACTCACCACCACTGTGACATTATAAGTATAATCTAATATCTCATTGAAAGGTGACAGGGCCAGAAAGAGTTAATTAACTCACCTCACCGACTGACCTGACCCATGGGTGAACCTTAAGAACTGCTTAGCAAGATATGTAAATGAACAGAGCTTTGAAATGCAAGTCTGCATTGTTAGAAGTAGAAGGGGAGATTTTTGCTCAGGTCTTGTGATGTAAGCAAACAAGTCTTGTCTGTTGCTATAATTTTAATTCAAAGAGCAAAAAAGGAATATTAACATTTATGATGGTACTTGAGTGAAATAGTATTATTGTCTATGTGTCTCTTTGAAGGTTGTGGTAACCTCTATTTGAACTGTTTAATGAATAAATTACCCTGTACTAATTGCCAGGATGTTTGGAAGGAGAGCTAAGCCTATTGTTTTCTCAGGCCGAAAGGCTGCTGGAAATGTATAAGAAGCCTGGGACACGATCCTTCTTCATCTCATATCTGCTTTGGGTTTCAAGACGGGGAAACCTTAAGCCACAAGGATTGTGATCCCCAGTCACTGACTGGAGCCACCCTGAATATGGAAATTGGACTATAACCTATGGACTATTTCAAAAAGGACTTTTGGCTACTACAAGCTCACCTCTACTATGTATCTGAACCTCAAGAATTGAATTCAAGTCTATATGTCTATTAATCTTTTAACGAACATTCTCTCTCTTTTCTTTTCTAATACATTTTAGCTTACTTAATAAGAATTGGCTATAGCATGTATTTTAGGTAAGATCTAAGTTGTAATAGATCCTGAGTATGTGGCTGATCCTTTGGGATTGGAAGAATCTTTTCTTTTATATGATGAAGTAAGATTTTCAGGAATCATCATCATATCTGACAGGTGTGTCTGGACGGAGGCCTGAGGCTGGGTACTTTAAGGGAACTGCGTGGCTTAAACTTCAAAGTAACCAGTGAGGTACTACAGAAGCTGCTTTGTGCTGGCTTGGTAAATCTAAGTATTGAAATCATCACCAGCATTTGGGATTTGTCTGCCCTGTTTTGTTTGCAGTTCACCTTGATTAAGTGACCTCAGCTGGTTCTCACAGGGAGCACCGTCACACCTAAATCCAGGCTGTAGGGGTCCGAGGGATCTTAGGGGCCTTGAGGTGCACAGATAACTACGTCCAGGCCGTAGGGGTCCCTGGGGGGCTTAGAGAGTTTTTGGGGGGACACAGATACCAATCTCCAGGATCTAGGGGTCCCAGTGAGGTTTAGGGGGTTCATGGGGGACATAGATACCTACGTCCAGGTTGGAGGCATCCTGGGAGTCTTAGGGGATTTTTGGGGGCCCAGGATACCTGTGTCCCGGCTGTAGGGGTACCAGGGGGTCTTAGGGGTTCGAGTGGGCACAGATTCGTATGTCCAGGCTGTATCAGTCCCAGAGGCGATTAGAGGTTTTGTGAGGGGCACAGATATCTACATCCAGATTGTAGATGTCCCGGCGGGCGGATAGGGGGGTTGTGGGGGTAGAAATACCTACATCCAGGCTGTAGGGTTTCCTGGGCGGTGAGGGGGTTTCTGAGGGGCACATATACCTACGTGCACATTGGAGTGTCCTGGGGGGCTTATGGAGTCTATATGGGGCACAGATAACAATGTTCTGGCTGTATAGGTCCCTGGGGGGCTTAGGGGGCTTGTGAGGGGGCACAGATACCTAAGCTCAGGATGGAGGGGTCTACAGGGGTCTTAGGTGTTTGGTGGGGGGCACAGATACCTACGTCCAGGCTACGGGTGTCCCGGAAGGGCTGAGGGTCTGTCACGGAGTGTGGGGGAGTCCGGTCCTGCACCTCTCTTCCTGGGACACAAGGTGACTCTTAGCCAGCCAGTAAAACAGAAGGTTTATTGGACAGCAGGAGTGAAGGATACAGCAGAGTTTGGAGGCACAAGCAGGACCCCTCAATCGAGTCCTTCTGGAGGTTCAGGAAACTTAACTCCCAGTTTCGGATTCCCTGAATTCCAACCACCTAGACCAAAACCGAAACTGAACTAACTCCCTCCAGCCGGCCCCTTCCTGTGTCCAGCTTCCCTGGCAAAGGTGCTGACCCTCTCCCCCCTGCCTAGCTCACGTTACAGGCTGAGCACGTGTACGGTCCTAAAGTCACCCCTTGCTCTCCCATCCCCCACACAGACAGTCCCTACTCCATCACAGTAATGCCCAGAGCATTTCCCTCATGGAGCAACAGTGACACCGTGTGGCCATGCAGGTTAATGCCCAGAACATTTCCCACATGGAGCAACAGTGACATTGTGTGGCCACGCAGGGGAATGCACAGAGCATTTCCTGCATGGAGCAACAGTGACACCCTGTGGCCACGCAGGGGAATGCACAGAGCATTTCTCTCATAGAGGAACAGTGACGCCGTGTGGCCACGCAGGGTAATGCACAGAGCATCACACCTACGTAGAGGCTGTAGAGATCCCTGCTGGGGCTTATGGGTAGTGAGGGGCACAGATAGCTACGTCTAGGCTGGAGGGATTCCGGTGGGGATTAGGGATTTCATAGGGGACACAAATATCTACATCCGGGCTGGAGAGGTCCCTGGATGGCTTAGGGGGTTGTGGTGAGCACAGACACATACGTCCAAGCTGTAGTGGTCCCTGGGGGTTTAGGGAGTTGGTGAGGGGCACAGAAACCTATGCATGGTCTGGAGGGATCCCTGGGGGACTTAAAGAGTTGTGGTTGTGCAGATACCTATGTCCTGGTTGGAGGGGGCCCTGGGGAGCTTAGGGGTTTGTGTGGCATACACATAGCTACAACCAGGCTGGTGGGGGACCTATGGGTCTTAGGGGGCTTGTGGGAGGCAGAGATACCTATGTCCAGGCTGGAGAAGCCCTGGTGAGGGCTTAGGGGGTTCCTGGAGGTCACAAATATCTACTTCCAGGCTGGAGGGGTTGTGGGGGTATTTGAGAGTTGTGGGGGAGCACAGATACCTATTTCGAGGCTGTAGGGGTTCCAGGGTTGCTTTGGGGCATTTTGGGGTACAGATACCTATGTCCATGCTTTAGGGTCGCTGGGAGGATCAGTGGGTTTGTGAGGGTGCACAGATACCTGCTTCCAGGCTATAGGGATGTTGGTGGGGCTTAGGGGTTTGTGGGGGGCACAGATACCTTCATTCAGGCAAGAGCGGTCCTGGGGGCCTTAGGGGGGGTGGGAGGAGCTCAGATAACTATGTCGAGGCTGGAGGGGTCCCATCGTGGCCTAGGCGGTTTGTGAGGGGCACAGATACCTGCGTCTAGGCTGGAGGGGTTTCGGGGGTTTTAGGAGGGTTGTGGGGTCTGAGATACCTATGTCTAGGCTGGAGGGGTCTCGGGGAGGATTAGGTGTTTTGGGGGGAACAGATACCTACATCCCGATTGTAGGGGTCCCTGGGTAGCTTAGGCGCTTTGTGGGGGTCACAGATACAAAGATCCATGCTGTAGGGGTCCTGAGGGTCTTTGTGTGGCTCTGGGGGTCACAGATACCTACCTACAGGCTGGAGGGGTCCTGTGGGTATTAGGGGGTTTGTGGGGCGTACAGATGCCTACATCTGGGCTTGCGGGTTCCCTGGGGGGCTTAGAGGTTTGTGGGGAGCACAGATACCTTTATCCAGGCTAGATGGGTCCCGGTGGGATTAGGGGGTTGTGGGGAGCACAGATATCTATGTAAGCAGAAGCACGATGAACTCTACCTTGACATCTGGTGGTGAATTATGGAGAGTGTAGAAAAGAATTTCAGGGACTGATCGTGTTTGCATAGGCACACCCACCCCTCCTGACACGGTAACGACAGCCTGGGATGGCTGCTTTGGCAGCTGTGGTATCCCCGGTTTATTTGTTCATGGGGCATGACATGTGGAGTGTTGTCACCCTGATTGTGTGGATGAGGAACTGTGAAACTGCTTTGAGACAGAGATTCTCACCATCACTTGAGTGGCACTCGCTAGACAAGGGAGTGAGCTCCTTGGGTGAGCCAAGAACATGAATTGCACTTTCTTCTTTTTTAGCAGTTGAAGAGCAAAGCAGAAATTTGATTCTTTTAACAATTGAAGTTTTAGGTTCCTAAGTTGATATTGCTGAAGAGCTTTGTTAGCCAGTAAGAGAGTCTGAAGTTATATTGTGGAGCAGAGCAGCTGACAGATAGAAGCAGTTTGTGGGATGGTTGGAATAGCCCACGGAGTGAGGTGAGCTGAGTAGTTTTTTAGGACAGCTAGAGCAGATCACCGGTCGGTTGGCAGAACAGAGTAGCTAGTGGATGGAGCTGAGCAGTTCATGGGGAAGATGGAAGTAGAATCCCACAGAGAGGCAGGGCAGTCAGCAGTGGACCACGTAAAGTGCTTCTTTCTACCCAGGCTGGCAGGGGGAAAAACCCTGCAGATATACTCTTGAACTCTGGGGTTGCGCAACTGTGGGTGATTTTGGGGTTGCTGGACTTTTGAAACATTTGAGATATTGGACTTTGGAGTCTTGGGGTGATTTGGGGATTGCTAGACTCAAGAGCCCAGGGAAAAGGACACGGCCTAATTGAGGTGTTTTCCAAATTTAATGCTATGTTGTTTATCTCACGTTATTAAACATTTTCTGCTACACCCAGACTCTGTGCTTGGGAGAGGGGAAGTATCGCCTCTTTGAGGCACCTAGGGGTGCGTATGTAAAATTTTCCCATGTCACTGGGTGGGGGCTCGAGCTGGTTTGCATTACGTAATAGGGAAGGGACCCCTATGTATTGAACCCAGTCCTTGCTGCTATCAATTCAGCCTGGCAGAAGGGTTCCACCTACATGCAGGCTGAAGGGGTCCCTGGGAGGCTTAGGGGGTTCGTGGGGGGCACAGATACCTACGTCCAGGCTGCAGGGGTCCCAGAGGGGCTTAGGGGGTTAGTGGGGGGCACAGATATTTATGTCACGGAGTGTGGGGGAATCCAGTCCTGCACCCCTCTTCCTGGGACACACAGTGACTCAGCCGGCCAGTAAAACAAAAGGTTTTTTTGGCCAACAGGAACGAAGGATACAGCAGAGCTTTTGGGCACAACCAGGACCTCTCGATCGAGTCCTTCTGGGGGTTCAGAAAGCTTAGTTCCCAGTTTGGGAATCCCTGAATTCCAATAACCCAGCTCCAAACCAAAACTGAACTAACTCCCTGCAGCCGGCCTCTTCCTGTGTCCAGCTTCCCAGGCAAAGGTGCTGACCCCTCCCCGCTGCCTAGCTCGAGTTACAGGCTTAGGTCCTGTCCCTCACCTTACGTCACTCCCTGCTCTCCCATCTCCCACACAGATAGTCCCTACTCCACCAGGGTCCCTACCCGTGGGGTCCCTAACCCTGGCCCCTGGGGCCCTACCTCTGTGCCCCTTAGTCTAGCTCCAGTTGCCATACCCATGGGCCCCTAACCCGAGCTCCAGAGGCTCCATCCCTGGGGCCCCGAACAATAGCTCCAGGTGCCCAACCCGTGGGGCCCATAGCCCTTGTTTCAGGGGCCCTACGAGTGGGCCCCTAATCCTAGCTCCAGAGGCCTTAAGCGTGAGATCTCTAACCCTAGCTCTAGGGGCCTCACCCCTGGGACCCCTAACCTTTGCTCCATGGGCCACATCCCTGGGGCACCTAACCCTAGCTATAAGGACACTGCCCAAGGGGTCCCAAACCATAGCTCCAGAGGCCCTACACGTGGGGCCCCTAACGCTAGCTCCAGGTGCACTACCCCTGGGGCCCCTAACGCTAGCTCCAGGGGCCGTACCCATGGGGTCCCTAATCCTAAATCCAGGGGTCCCATTCGTGGAGCCCCTAACAGTAACTCCAAGTGCCCCATACCTGGGGCCACTAACCCTAGCTCCAGGGGCCCTACCCATGGGGCCCGTAAACCTAGCTCCAGGGGCCTTACACGTGAAGCCCCTAACCATAGCTCCAGAGGCCCTAACTGTGCGGCCCCTAACCCTAACTCCAGGGGCCTTACCCGTAGGGCCCCTATCCCTAAGTGCAGGAGTCCTTCAACCTGGGGCCCCTATCCTTAGCTGCAGGGGCCCTACCAGTCAGGCCACTAACGCTATCTCCAGAGGCCCTTCACGTGGGACCCCTAACCCAAACTCCAGGGGTCCTACCGCTTAGGGCCCTAACCCTTGCTGCAGGGGTCATACCCATGGTGCCCCTAAACTTAGCTCCAGGTGCCCCATCCCTGGGGCCCCTTACCCTAGCTTTAGGGAACCTGCTCGTAGGGCCCCAAACTATAGCTCCAGGGCCCCTACCCATTGGGATCCTAACCCTAGCTCCAGAGGCCCTACCCTTTCCTGGCTGGACATGTGCGAAGGATAAAACATACATCCTAAATGAAACAGTCTGACTTTTTATTATGGAGAAAAAACAAGTTTTAAAACGTTTATATGTTGGAGGAATTGGCCATACAGTATCTGAGGCTGAACTGCAGGAAAGATTCAGCAAGTCTGGAAATGTTACAGATGCGGAAATTGTTATCAGTAAAGATGACCAGGGGAACACTATGAAGACTTTTGCTTATATCAACATTAGGATTTCTGAAGCAGATCTTAAAAGATGTATGTCTATTTTAAATAAACCTCTCAACCCAGCAACAGGGTTCTACCCCTGGGGCCCCTAACCCTAGCTACCGGGGCCCTACTCATTGGGCTGCTAACCCAAACTCCTTAGACCCTACCTGTGAGGCCCCTAACCCTAGCTCCAGGGGCCCTAACCGTAAGGTCTCTAATAATTGCTCCGGGGGCCCTACCACTGGGGCCCCTAACTTTAGCTCCAGGGGCCCTACCAGTGGGACCCCTAACTCTAACTGCAGGGCCCCTATCTGTGGGCCCCTAACCCTAGTTCCAGAGGCCTTACCCGTGAGACCCTCAACCCTAGCTCCAGGGGTCCTACCAGTGGGACCACTAACCCTAACTGTATGGCCCCTACCTGTGGGCCCCTAACCCTAGTTCCAGAGGCCTTATCCGTGAGACCCCTAACCCTAGCTCCAGGGGCCCTACCACTGAGGCTCATATCCCCAGCTCCAGAGGATCTACTCCTAGGGCTCCTAACCCTAGCTCCAAGGATCCTACCCTTGGGACCCCTAATGGAAACTCCAGAGGCTGTAACCCTTGAGGCCCTAACACTACCTCCAGGGGCCCCATCCCTGGTTTCCCTAACCCAGCTCTAGGGGCCCTACTCGTGGGGCTTCTTCCCCTAGCTCCAGGGGCCCTACCCGTAGTTCCCCTAACCCTAGCTCCAAGGGCTCTACCCCTGGGACTTTACCCTAGCTCCAGGGGCCGTCCTCGTGGTGCCCCTAACACTAGGTCCAGAGGCCCCACCCCTGGGAACCCTAACCCTAGCTCCAGGGGCCCTACATGTGGGAATCATAATCCTAGTTCCAATGGCCCTACCTATGGGACCCTAAACTTAGCTCCCGGGGCCCTACCCCTTGGGTCCGTTATCAAAGATCCAGGGGCCCTACCCCTTGCGCCACTAACCCTATCTCCAGGGGTCCTCTCCGTGGGGCCCCTAACCCAAGCTCCAGGGACCCGACCCCTGCATCCCCTAACCCTATCTCCAGGGGTCCCATACCTGGGGCTCCTAACCCTAGTTCCAAGGGCCCTACCCGTGGGGTCCCTAACACTTGCTCCAGGCACCCTGCCCGTAGGGCCCTTACCTTAGCTGAAGAGGCCCTACCCGTGGGGTCCTTAGCCCTAGCTCCAGAGACCTCACCTCCTGGAAACCCAAACACTAGCTCCAGGGGCCTCACCCACGCGAACACTAACCCTAGCTCAAGGGGCCCCAAATCCAATCACCAAGGCCTTAGCCATGCGCCCACTAACGCTAGCTACAGGGGCTCTATGCGTGGAACCACTAACCCAATTTCCAGTTGCCCTACCAATGGGGCCCCTGTCCCTAGCTCCACTGTCCCAACCCATGGGACCCCTAACCCTAGGTCCATGGGCTCTACCCCTGGGGCCCCTAACCGTAGCTCCAGGCACCCCACCACTAGGACCCCTATCCCTAGGTCCAGGGCCCACCCCTAGGACCCCTAACCCTAGCACCATGAGCCCCAGCCCTGGGGCCCCTAATACAAACTCTAGGGTCCCTTCCTGTGGGGCCCCTAACCCTAGCTCCAGAGGCCCTACCCATGCGACCACTAACCCTAGCTATAGGGGCCTTACCCCTGTGTCCCCTAACCCTAGCTCCAGATGCCATATGCGTGGGCCCCTAACCCTAGCTCCAGGGGCCTGACCCCCAGTACCCCTAACCCTAGCTCCAAGGGCCCCATCCCTATGGCTTCTAACCCTTGCTCCAGGGGCCCAACCCATGGGGATCTAACCCTAGCTACAGAGTCCTTACCCGTGGGACCCCCAAACCTAGCTCCAGGGGCCCTACCATTGGAGCCCCTAACCCTAGCTGCAGGGGCCATACCCGTTGGGCCCCTAAACGTATCTCCAGGCGCCCCACTCCTGGGACCCTTTACCCTAGCTTCAGGGGCCCCATCCCTGGGGCCCTTAACCCTAGTTCCAGGGGCCCTACCCATGGGGCTCCTATCCTTAGCTTCAGGGACCCCACCCGTTGGGCCCCTAACCCTAGCTCCAAAGGCCCTACTTTTGTGACCCCTATCCCTAGCTCCAGGGGGCATACCCCTTGGGCCCCCAGTCCTAGCTCCAGGAACCGTACTCGTGGGGCCCCTATCCCTAGTGTTAGGCCTGAATAAAGATATTGCAGACAAAACCAGGTATGCCAACCTGACCAAAGTCAGGCTAACAGAGGTTTTTGGTAATTCCTGAGTGGAAAACACTGAGAAGCAGCAGCATGTCTCACAAGCGCTGGGAAAAAGTGAGATAAGCGAGAAGCTGCATTCCTGGCATAGTACCAGATGTGCTGTGTTAGGGCAGCTCCTTCGAAGAACTGATAAGAGCCCTAGTTTCCCAGCCTCCTTGTTTTCACTCCCTGGTTTTGTTCGTTGTTTGTTTTTAACTCCCCTACATTTCTAACTTTAGGTATGTATGTATACTAAAGGTGTCTAGTTTCTAGCGACAGAACTGTCTATATAGGCTTATACTAAGATTTAAAGAGCGGGCTGGTTCTCTCGGGAGACGAGCTGCTCTATATTGATGCGTGCACTTGTCAATAAAGATCTTTTGATCGGACCTTGCTGGTGTTGCCTGTCTCTCTCGTGGTCAGACAACTAACTTTGCCATCTGGGGGTTAGAGTCCCTGACACTAGCTCCAGGGGCTCTATCCCTGGGGCCCCTGACCCTATCTCCAGGGGCCCTACCCGTGGGGACCCTAACCCTAGCTCTATGGGACCTCAACATGGGGCCCCTAGCCTTAGCTCCATGGGCTCTACCCGTGGGGACCTTAACCCTAGCTCCAGGAGCCCCATCCTTGGGGCCCCTAAATCTAGCTCCTGAGCTCCTGCCCGTGGGGCACCTAACCCTAGCTCCAGAGGCCCTTCCCTTAGGATCCCTAACCCAAGCTTCAGGGGCCCTATCCGTGGGGCCCCTAACCCTAGCTCCTGAGGTCCTACCTGTGGGAGCTCTAACCTTAGCTCCTGGCTTCGTGCCCATTTGACCCATAATCCTAGCTCCAGGGGACCTACCCGTGGGACCCCTAATCTTAGCTCCAGGGGCCTTACCCCTGGGGTGCCTAACCCTACCTTCAGGGGCCCTACCCGTGGGGCCTCTAACCCTAGTTCCAGGGGCCCCACTCCTGGAACCACTATCCCTAGCTCCATGGGCCCCATCTCTGGGGCTCCAAACCCTAGCTGCATGGGCCCTACCTCTGGGTCCCCTAACTCTAGCTTCAGGGGCCCTAACAGTGGGACCCCTAACCCTAGTTCCATGGGTCCCACCCCTTGGACCCCTAACCCTTGCTCCAGAGGCCCCATTGCTGGAGATCCAAACCCCTGCTCAAGGTGCACTGCCCATGGGGCCGCTAACCCTAGCTCCAGGGGCCCCACCCCTAGACACCCGAACACTAGCTCCAGGCACCCCACCGCTGGGACCCCCAACCCTTGCTCCTGTGGCCCCGTCCCTGGGGCTCCTAGCCCTAGCTCCAGGGTCCCTACATGTGGGAACCCTAACCCTAGCTCCAACGGCCCTTCCCGTGGGGCCCCTAACCCTATCTGCAGGCCCTGTACCCCTGGGTCCCTTAACCCTAGCTTCAGAGGCCCTATCCATGGGGCCCTTTACCCTAGGTCAAGGAGCCCTATGCATGGGTCCCCCAACCCTAGCTCAAGGGGCCCTATCTCTGGGGCCCCTAAACCTAGCTTCAGGGGCCCTGCCCGTTGGACCCCTTTGCCTAGCTCCAGGGTCCCTTGAAACACTTGGGAAAATGTGTTTGACTGTTCAGGCATTGGGAGCTCAGCTAAGAATGCAAATGCTTTTCAAAGACTGCGGGGACTGTGGGATCGCTGGAGTCCTCAGTCTCCCCTCCCTCCCTCCATGAACGTCCATTTGATTCTTTGGCTTTCCGTTACGATTGTCACGCAGCACTGTGCTGAGTCCCGGCTGTGGACTCTGTCTATCATAGCCTGGAGATTTTTTCAAATGCTTTGTCATTTCGTCTTCTGTAACGGAGCTCTGATAGAACAGATTTGGCTCTCCATACAGCGATCAGATCCAGTACCTCCCAGACGGTCCACGCTGGAGCTCGTTTTGGGTTTGGGACTGCATCGCCACCTGTGCTGATCAGAGCTCCATGCTGGGCAAACAGGAAATGAAATTCAAAATTCGCGGGGCTTTTCCTGTTTACCTGGCCAGTGCATCCGAGTTCAGATTGCTTTCCAGAGCGGTCACAAGGGTGCACTGTGGGATACCGCCCGGAGGCCAATACTATTGAATTGCGGCCACACTAACCCTAATCCAACATGGCAATACCGATTTCCGCGCTACTCCCCTTGTCGGGGAGGAGTAGAGATATCGGTATTAAGAACCCTTTATATCGATATAAAGGGCTTCATTGTGTGGACGGGTGCAGGGTTAATTGGTTTTAATGCTGCTAAATTCGGTTTAAATGCGCAGTGTAGACGAGGCCTAAGAAAGCGGCTGTTTGACCTACAAACAACGACAAAGTAAAACCTGCAAGAGCAGCCTTTCAGTTCAGAGGCCTGATAATAAGATGTTACTAATAACTGATGAAAGAGTTACAAACGACTCAAAACCATACTCAGAACAAACCAAATGGGAACACAGACAACACCATTTTTCTTCGCTGCTCTTCAACCACGATATTCTTCCCATAGGGAGGACCATCGCTCCTGGGGGTTCAGTGCCACAGTAACAGGGTGATGTGTCCAAGGGATGGAGGAAGCTGCTATTCCATCTCCCTAGTCCAAAAATCAGTTTAATAGCTAGTCCTGAGATAGAGGAAGTATCAGTTATTAAAGTCATAAGAACTAATTTAACATTGTGATTCAAGCCAATGTTAAAATGATCTAACATTCAGGTTAATAGAAACATTTCTAGTCCTCTGCATAGAACGCTCAAATGATGCAAAAATAGCAAGTTTGCTTTAAAAAGTCATAAAAGGGGTGTCATCCAGAATCTGACACTTGGTGAAACGTAAGTCTAGAACACACAACCAGTTTGGGGATTGTGCTCTGCTTCTTAACAATCTGCCCTGAGGTTGCCACTCACAGTCACAAGCTACTCCAGATGGCTGGGGCCCTCTCATGGATCAGTAACTGGTTAGCAGCTTGGAAAGAAAGAGTAGGACTAAATAGTCGTTTTTGCAGTGGAAAGGGGTAAATAAAAGGCTACCAAAGTATGAGACAAGGCTACAGACATTAGGGCTGGTCAGTTGAGACAAGACCGTAGAGCACCAGTTCTCAACCAGGTGTCTGCCAAAAGAAACCAGGCTTGTCCCACATCCCCAAGCCACCAAGCCTACCTGCCTGCATTGAAGGGGGAGAGAAAGGGCACAACAAAAAATTGCAGCATCAATGCAGAAGAGAGAACTCTTCCCCTGCCATTATCAGTAAGGGTTGCCTCACAGCCACTGACTCCCTGAACAGAAATAGCAAAAGTCCAACCACAATTCTACTTCCTTTCCACTACAAGAGATAATGGGTGGGAGCTGCTCTCTTGAGACTGTCCTGCTGCTGCCCAGGCACATGGCAGACAGAGCTGGGCCCGCAAGCCGAGGGTTTTGATCGCTTGAAGGCCCAGAGGGAAAAGAGACAAGTGCTCGTGTATCAGAGAATGGCTTTGATCCATTGACCTCTGGGTTATGGGCCCAGCACGCGTCCGCTGCACCACTCTGTTGGCTCTTTACTCCCCCTGCCACCCAGCCACCTCTATCTGAATTAGTGCCTTACGAGCTCTCACGCTGGCAGGCATATGCGCCGGCTGCTAGGCAGCTGCCCTGGTCACAGGCTTTTACAGCTTCTACAGGGTAAAAAGGATCTATTTGGGGTTTGGACCCCATTGGGAGCTGAGTAGCTGAGTGCCGGAGACGGGAGTACTTCTTAAACTGTTTTCAATTAAGCCTTCAGCTCGTGGGGGATGAGGTTCAGCCTTTGATCCGTGTCTGCAGCAGGCAAGCGCCTCTGGCTCAATCGGCCCCCACCCTGCCCCCACTGTATTAGCAGACTAAAACCTGGAGCAAAGGCACACGCCTTGCAAGGGAACAGGAGCCGGGATCTCGAACAAATGTCAACATTTTAGAAAGATGACGTTCAAAGAAGAAAAAAGTGTACAGTACAACATTTAGGTGTAGAAGTTTCTGGTGATCAGGGAACAATGTACAGATTACCCAGGGGGTGCGAAGTTTGGTTTAAGATCGGGTGGCGTAAGAAATACAGAATCTACAATAGCCCTGACTGGGGGTAAAAGGTTAACGTACAGACACTGAGTTAGGAGGGTATGTTGTCCATGTGAGGGCTACGTTCAGGGGTGGAGTTTAAGAAGCGGGTACGACAATGAGAATGAATTCACCCGTGTTTGGTGAGTTTTAACATTCAGTGTTTTTTAATCTTTGCCACAATCTAGTTTAAGCAGGGTCGGTATGAACTCTACCCTGCCATCTGTTGGTGATCTGTTGTAAAGGCCTTTTGGGGCTGATGTCATTTGCATGGTTACACCCACTCCAGATTGCATGAGGGGAGTGCTTGTCCAAATGGTCATTTCAGCTGCTGTGGGATCCCCCATCTCTTTGTTATTGGGGCAGGAGTAATTAAGTGAATTTTCCTGTTTATTTGGATCAAGGAGAGAGTAACTGTACCTGGCATTTGAGGTCTGAGAGCTTGCCCCTTGCCTGGAAAAGACTCATCGTTAAGGGGTATGGGTTGCAAACCCCTCCCCCCCAAGTGTGTGGGAAGTAAGAATAGATGTTTGTTCTTGGTCTGATTGATTATGTGTCTGGTGTCTAAAGACAGAGGTATTTTTGAATATCTTTAGAATTGTTGTTAGTACTGAAGTTTCTCATCTTAAAGTTATGCTATTAGATTTCTTCTACAGTATATTTTGGTGCTGAAAGGTAAAAGGTTGCTTTGTGTGTGCTGTTATGGAGTGAAGTAACAAAGGTTGGTTGCAGAGAGGGTGCATGTGCCACCCCAGCTGTGGTCCCAGAGTCCAGAATTTGCATAAACTCACCCCCTTACCTGTGACTAACAAGCTTGCCCTGCTAACTCTTCCAGCAAAACAGGCCAAAGAAAGTGTATGCAAGCTCTGTACTGCAGCCCCAGTACTATTTTCAGTTCCTTCCCACAGATCTTTCACTCCGCACCAATCCAGTTCTTTGCTGTTGCTTGTCCAACCACTGCATGCATGTGCTAGACCGGACCCTGAGCTGATTCCTGACTGTTGTGCTCGTACAGCCTGGCCTGTCTGTGTCTCTGTGGTGCAATGGGTCAGCACGTTTGGCTCTTAACTGAAAGGATGGTGGTTCAAGCCCACCCAGGGACAGTGATAAGCCTGTGCTACTTCCTTGCTTTCCTGCGGGCAGGGCCGGCTTTAGGCCAATTCAACCAATTCCCCTGAATCGGGCCCTGCACCCAAGCCCTGCTGGTGCACTGTACTAGGGTGGACCAGCTTCCCCAGGGGGCAATTTGAAGGGCCTGGGGCTCCCAGCAGGGACTGGAGCCTCAGGCTGTTTAAATTGCCACCAGAGCCCCACTGCTGGAGACTTGGGGGCTATTTAAAAAGTCTGGGGCTCCCCTTGCTTCTACTGCCCAGGCCCTTTAAACAGCCCCCGGAGCCCTGCCACTTCCCCAGGGCTCCCGCGGCTATTCAAAGGGCTGGGGAGGTGGAAGCAGGGGAGCCCCAGGCCCTTTAAATAGCCCCCGAGCCCTGGGCTGCTGCTGCTACCTTGGTAGAGGAGGGGGCACTTACCGTACAGGGTAGGCTGTACCCCCTGTACCCGCACCCCTGCCCACAGCCAGCCCCTGCTGCACCCCCTGCCCTGCCTGCACCAGCCCCGCACCCCGTGCCCTGTCTCCAGTCAACCCTTGCTGCACTCCCCTGCCTTAAGCCAGCCAGTCCCACACTCCTCTGTCTCCAGGCCTGCCAACCCCTGTGCACTCCTCTGAGGCCCTGCCTGAAGCCAACCAGCCCACTCCACCCCACATCCCCCTGCCTGCTGCCAGCCCCTGTCAGCAGCCAGTCCCACACACCCTGCCCTGCCTGCAGCCAGCCCATTTGCAGCCAGTCCCGCACCCCTGTCCTGTCTGCAGCCAGCCCCGCACGCCTTGCCCTGCTTGCAACCAGACCCTACCTCCAGTCATCCCCTGCCCTGCCTCCAGCCAGCCCCATGTCCACTGGTGCCCTGCAGTTCCCAGGGCAGTAACCCTGTACACACGCTGCAATGAGAGGGGCAGTGAACAGCTGTGACCCACACATGTGCACAGGGTGACTAGACAGCAAGTGTGAAAAATTGGAACAGGGTGGGGGTAATAGGATCCTATATAAGCAAAAGACCCCCCAAATCGGGACTGTCTCTATAAAATTGGGACATCTGGTCACCCTAGCACACCCCCAGGGAGTGGCGGGGACCCACACATGTGAAACGGAGCTCATTTCTAGTTCAGGCCCATCTTTTTAAAAAAGAATTTTAGGTAGGGTTAACACACATCCGTATTTTCCTGGACATGTCCAGCTTTTTGGTTCTTAAATAGACCATCTGGGAGAAATTTTTAAAAATATGGATGTATGGTAACCCTATTGGTACAAAAAATACATACTGTGGCACATCCCTTAAATCAGAACTTTTTACAGGGAACCGGCTGCTAAGAAATGAAAGGCTTCTATTTACATGGTTTTTTTTTTAGTCATCCCTGCCGGGGCCCTGCCGAATATGTTCGAATTGGGCCCCGCACTTCCTAAAGCTGACCCTGCCTGCGGAGAGCCTCAAAGGTTCCATTTTGTTGCCTCTTGGCCTCAGTGCGTTCAGCTAGTGGCCCAAAGACCAGGCTGGATGTCATTCAGAAACCCATCTCCCAGCAGCTGTTCCAGAGGCTCAGGTTTAATCCTCAAGGCCGAGCACAAAAACTTTCGGCCAGGAACATTTCGCTCTCTCCTCGCCTCCGCCCAAGTGGCAAAGGAGAAGCAGACGAGACACGCCGGCTCAAAGACGCCTCCCTCCCACTTCCCTGTAGGCTGTGCAAAGCTCTTGGCCTGCCTCACGCCTTGTCAGGAAAGCGCGGCCATGCTACTCACACCTGAGTCATGTCCGCAGCCTGGCCTGCCCTGACTGACGGTGTGCAGAGCCACGCCAGTCAATGGCAGTTTGAGTCAGGAGCCTAGGCTCTTTCCCCTGACAGCCACACACACAGCACTGCCTGGTGTCCCGAGAGCCTCCTTCCTGTTCTCCCGCAGCACATGCTACCTGCCAGTGTGGGTGGGAAAACCGGACCAGGAAGTACTGCAGCCTCATTCCAGGACAGGAGGCCCTCGCCATACCCAGGCCTGCCTCTTGCCTTCAGTCCAGGTAGCCTCATGGCCTAGGCTCTTGGTGCTCTGCTGGTCACTGCCTTGCTGGAAGGCCCTGAGGGAAAAGAAGCAAGCACACATGTAGCAGAGGATGGCTTTGATCCATTAATCTCTGGGTTATGGGCCCAGCACACTTTTGCTGCACCATTCTGCTGGTTTTTCATGACCGCTGCCACTCAGCCACCACTATCTGGATTAGCACCTTATGCGCTCTCACGCTGGCAGGCAGATGCGCAGTCTGCTAGGCAGCTGTCCTGGTCACAGGATATTACAGCTTCTACAGGGTAAAAGGGATCTATTTGGGGTTTGGACCCCATTGGGAGCTGGATAGCTGAGTGCCAGAGACGGGAGCACTTCTTAAACTGTTTTCAGTTAAGCCTTCAGCTTCACCCTCACCTGAAAAGTACTCACCATTAAGGGGTATGGGTTCCAAATGCCAAAAGCATGTGGGAGGTAAGAATGGGTGTTTAGCTGTCTGTGGTTTTTTTAGTTGATTTTCTTTTTGCTGTTCCTGGTGTGTAAAGACAGAAACATTTTTGAATCTCCTAAAATTGTTGTTAGTCCTACAGTCCCTCATCTTAAGCTTATGCTATTAGATCTGTTCTGTGATATATTCTGGTTCTGAAAGGTAGAAGGTCGCTCTGTGTGTGGCATTATGGAGTGAGGTAGCAAATGTTGGTGGCAGCAATGGGGCATGTGCCACAACAGTCCTGCTCCCCAGCTGCATTCCCTGAGTCCAGCCTGCAAAATTTCCATGCAGTCAGAGTGGAAAAGAGCATTTTACCTCACTGTGAAGTTGCTTACAACTTTCAGTGTGGAAGTGAGATCAGAACCCCCCCACTATAAGTACATCTAAAATTTATACTTAACTATTAGTGATCTTCGGTCTGTAGTATAGAACTGCATTTGTACTACAATTACAAAGAGCTTTATTTTTAAACTAGAAAAGAAAAAAAGCCACAAAATCTGCAGTTAGAAGCTTCAAAAAAGACCCATAGTACTAAATTTAAATATTCATTTTCAGCCTTTTTTATTTCACTCTGCTTTGGAACCCATGTCCCTTGCCTAATGAGATATATGTAGGTTCGGGTGACTCCCAAAAGCATGAACTGCTAAGGACCGTTCTACTGTCCTTGATTCATATCACCAGGATAACTACACTTTATTACTCCTGCCCTAATAAGAAAGAGATTGGGGATCTCACAGCAGCCGAAATGACCATTTGGACAAGCACCCCCATCATGCAATGCAGGGTGGGTGTGACCATGCACATCAGCAACAAAAGACTTTTACAACACATCACCCACAGATGACAGGGTAGAGTTCATTCTGACCCTGCTTACATCCTCCCCACAACCAAGAATTGGTGCTTCTGGTAAATCACACTCCCTATTATACCAAATCATTGGTATTGAATGCTGAAGTCACAGCTAGCAAAAGTAGCCACCCATCTCTGCCCTGCAGCATCCAGCTTAGCCCTTGTTAACACATAAGTCAGTGGATTGTTCTCTGTCCATACCTGAAACTGAGCACCACACAAGTAGTCTCCAAAGTTCTCAGTGATGGCCCATTTCAAGCCCAAGAACTGCAGCTGGTGGATGGGATAGCAAGTTTCGCTATCAGACAGTCCTCAGCTGGCAAAGGCTACAGATTTACATTTGCTTTCCACTTCCTGGTACGAGACTGCTCCCAAACCCTCCAAACTGGCATCAGCATGCAGGATAAATGGCTTGTTTGAGTCAGCAGAGACTAGGACTGGCACATGAATCAGGCAAATAATGATTTCCCGTAAAGCTCTGTCACATCTCTCATCCCGCCATGTCCCAAATGGAGAGGAGAGGAGCCCCTCCCCTGTCCCAGCCCAAGAACACCAGATCTGTGGAGGCAAGATGTCTGTAGCCCAAACCAGCTGGAGCTGCTGGGGAGAGAAGTTCTCCCTTCAGCCCAGGCCCACTGGAGTTGCTATTGCAGTGGGGGAGAGATGCCTTTCATCTAGTTCTTAGATGCCCTGATAAGAGGGGGGTTGAGTTTTTTCTTCCCACCTACAGCTCAAACTTCTTTTTCCCCCACCACTTTCTGCTCTAGCCTGATCTCTCTCTTTCACCTCAATTCTCTTTTTCCTGGTCTTGTTCCAGAGCCCTGACAGCCCAGTTCCCTGCCCTAACCCCGTGCCCTCTACTGCACCCTGAACCTCTCATTCTAACCCCACCCTAGAGCCTGCACTCCCAGGACCAGTGCCCTCATCCACCTGCACTCCAACTCTCTGTCCCATGTACCCTGATTTAGGGTTTACTAATAATATTAATTTGGATAATATGATGAAAATTTAATTTATTAGCTTACATTTTATTTAATTTAATTGAGTTACAAAGTTACAGTTGCTTTACTGCTATTCAATAGATACATAGGGCATTATATGCAACAAAGTTTTGGTTAATGTCTTTTACCACACTTCCTTGATAACCTGGTGGTAAGAGACACAGAACCAGCCTTGCAGTTCAGGTTTCTCAATTCTTGAGTGAAAGATGCAGCGCTTAGAAAAAGATACTGTTACTTAGGGTTTACTTGACTAAGTTAAACTTAAAATTAAAACCTAATAAACAAAGAATAAAAACTTACGGAAATGGAGCTTAGCCTAGTTCCCTTGAAACTTAAAGTTTCAGAACAAGTACAGCCTACTGCTAGTACATAGAGAGAGAGTGGAGGAAGTAAGTCAGAATGATAGAGTGAAGTGCTCTAGTGAGGTGGGCTACCTCTTTTATAGGGCACAAGCACCGGAAATCCTTCCTCCTATGTCCAAATTTCATTCCTCACCCACAAAACGTTAGGGTACGCTTACTTCACAGGCTAGTATGTTTGTGCATGTTGATGACATGTACATATGCACATAAGTTCCCTTGTGTTGTACCTGTTAAGTCTGTGGGTAGAATACTGAAAAAAAAAACCCTATGCCATTCTCCATTGTCGATTGGTCTAAGTAAAGGTCTTAGACAGGCGTGAGTACTTATCTATTTAAGTAACAAGATACAGGTCAACTTTGCTTTCTTAGTAAAAGGTCACAATATAGATATGCTAACCTTGCCTTAGCTTAACATACAGGATATGGCCTGTAGGGTCTCGTAAGTCATGTGCCCCAGCCTCCTAATCATTTCTATTGCCCGCCGCTGGACCCTCTCCAAATTGTCCACATCCCTTCGCATGTGGGAACCCAACCCCAAAAGTACCCACATTTCACCCCAATGGCCCCCAAATGCCAGATTTTAATATGTACATAGGGTGCTCCCATGGTCATGTCACTCCCGAGCTCTCCAGTGGAGCCTGCTGGTGGAGAACAAGGTCAAAATCAGCCAGGACGTCGCTCAGTCAATTCCCTGTGCTCCCAGCAGGTGGTATCGGAAAACTCCAAGATGGCTCACTTCCCTTTCTCTCATCAGCTTCAGGCCCCAGGGTTACAAATGCCCAAACTAGTTGGGATTCTTCCCTGGGCTCAGGGTGTGGGGCTGCTCTGAGGGGATGGACTTGCACACTTGGGATATTAGTGCAAAGATACAATTTCAATTTCTCTTAGAGAAATTTGAGAGCAATTTATATTTGATAAAAATCTTATTTCGTGAAAGGAAAGCTGCAGTGATAGCCTGGTTACTGGGGTGCAAAACACTTTCCTCCTGCAAGAAACAAGAAGTTAGAATTAGACATTTACATCATTTGTTCCAATGTTGGCACAGGTTTAATTTTGCTTCTGTGCAGGTTTGTTTCAGGCGGTGACTGTTTTGGTTTATTGGGTTGTTTTGGTTTTTTAAGTTCGAATGGAGATTTTAATTGACATTTGCTGGATTCTAATGGCTGACCTGCAACACCAGTTTTGACATACTTCTGCATATTTTATACAGATTTGGCCAGTATTCAAGGATACAATTCTTTTATAGGAGGTTTTAGAGTTCAGGCTTATTTATTTGATGTTATTTTATCATCCTGCTGTAGCACACCTTTTTGATAAAACCTTGAAATTATTAATTTATGGCATTTGTTAGTTTTTATTTTTAAAAACAAAGTTTTTATTAATGTTTGGGTTTTAAATTAAGCATTGTTTTTGGTTTCAAATTTTCATTTAGGTTTTGGTTGTTGATGGGATCTTTAAGAACTTTGGATTTAATACTAAAATTTAGACAGATTTAGCTTATTGAAAGTCAACTGTTCACTATTTTATTTTAATAAAGGTTGTATTGCTGTAAAACCTGGCCAGTGGGAGAGGAGATGAGCCTGGCCTTTAACTGAGAAGGAGCAGAGGCATGGGAGAGGCCAAGTGATGGGGGGGCACAGCCCCCCAATTTTTTTTGTCTACCCACCTCAGTCTCCCACCAAACGAGAAGAGTCTGATGCCACTCCTGCTGGTCACTGGGTATCACTGCTGCTCCATGGGAAACATGCTCTGTGCATTACCGAGCTTGGTGAGAAATACACTCTGTGCCTTACCGTGACTGGTCCGTGGGTGTCACTGCTCCTAGAAGGCAGACACACGCTGTGCATTACACCACCTGACCGCTGGGTGTCATTTCTGTATCAATGGAAACACTTTCTGTGCATTACCCTGAATGACCACGAGGTGTCACTGCTGCTCCAAGGGAAACATACTCTGTGTGTTACCCTGATTGGCCACTTGCTGTCAGTGCTGCGCCAAGCAAAACACCTTCTGTGCATTACTCTGACTGCCCACTGGGTGTCACTGCTGCGCCAAGGGAGACATAAGAGCGGCCAGACTGGTTCAGATGCAAAGTCCATCTAGCCCAGTATCCTCCTGTCTTCTGACAGTGGCCAGTGCCAGGTGCCCCAGAGGGAATGAACAGAGTAGGGAATCATCAAGCGATCCATCCCCTGTTGCCCATTCCCAGCTTCTGACAAACAGAGGCTACAAGCAACATCCCTGCCCATCCTGTCTAAGAGCCCTTGATGGATCTATCCACCATAAACTTATCTAGTTCTTTTTTGAACCCTGTTATAGTCTTGCCCTTCACAACATCCTCTTGCAAGGAGTTCCACAGGTTAACTATGCAACTGTCTTGAGTTTACCCCCCCTCCCCTGGCAAGGTTGTATATGGAAAAGAGGAAGAGGATGAGGAGAGCCATGATGTGTCTGTCAGTGGCTGGTGCCTCAGTTTCCTCTAGGCAGCAGTGCTGCAGGCTCCTTTGGTCTGTGCCCATGCAACTGTGTCTGGGGAAGGAGGAGTAGAGGCTCATTCTTCCCAGCCCCACGCCCCACTCCCAGCAGCTGGGGAATCCAGGCCAAATTTAATCCTGGTAGCTGAGCTGGGATTAGCCTTGGCTGGGGTAGGGCTGGTTAGGAATTGGGAGGGATACAGACGCACCTGCTGTGAGGGAAGATCCTCCCATTCCCTGCCAACCCCATTTACTCCTTGCAGTACGGCACCCCCTAGCATTTCTTTCTCTGTCATGGGAGCTGTCTGCTGTTTCTTCTCCCTTAGCATCATCTCTCCCCATCCTGGAGCACCGGCATTGCCCATCCTGTGCAAACAGGCAGGCCCCGGTGTGCCCCAATGCACTGCCCTGCAATTGTGGAGACAGCTGTTGGATGGAGCCATATCAAAATATGGGGGTCGGCAAGACTGGGGACCAGGACTCCTGGGTTCTCCCCTCAAATGTGGGAGGGGAGTGGAGATTAGGGGATAGAGTGGGGGAAGGAAAGGGCTGGGATCCAGGGCTACTGCTTTTTCTGTTTTTCTCCACCTCCTGCAGTTGCCTCGATCCTTTCAATGTGTTTCTTGTTCCATATTCATTTGCTGACTTGTGTAAATCACCCCAGAGGTGGCTGCATCTCAGTGTTGGGTGAGGCACCCTTGGCTGCATCACCTCCTAACCGCGTCTCTCTCCCCCTTCGGGTGACCCTGCAGCACTCAGCAAACATCCACAAGATCATGGGGCACTTTGAGCACTGCGCAGGCAGGGGCCAGGCGCCCAGCCCTCCCTCCAGAGAATGGGACACAGCATCGACTACTTTTTACAGGGATTAAAAAGGGGCAAAGGAGGGCAAATCAGAGGAGTAGGTGGCCAAGGTCTGATCAGGGGGTGGAAATTGACTGGTCGGGGGTCAAGCAGCTGGAGGCAGAGTTAGGAGAGGGACTGAAGGCAATGTCAGGGAGGTGGGAAGGAGCCGGATTTAAGCCCAGAGGGAGGCGCTGCCAGAGGGTTAAACCCCGGCACAGGCAGGGGCCGAGGGGGAACAGTTATCCCGGTGGGCTGAGACTCCAGTGTTTGCAAACATGGGTGGGGGGAGCAGAGGGCTTTTTTAATTCCCCTCTCACAGGCAGCACCTCTCAGCATGGACTTCCCAGGGCTGGGCTCTTAAAGGCACAGGCATCCCACTGCCTTGACACTGCAGCTCCTCTCTGATGTAACCTACTGAGGTGCTGCAGTAGGAGACTCAATTCAGTGAAACTGGGCATTCCCTATACGCCCCCCAGCCGGGGGGCTGTGCACCCCCTTCCCCGATTTTCCCCAACACCCCCTCCCTCAGTGGTCAGGTAGTTACATGCAGCGCTGCCAATGTTGTCATTGGTTGCAAATTTGAATGGAAATTGAAACGTTAACACACACTTTAAAAGCAGATACAACGTATGAAAACTACTTGTACCTGAGAAAGTCAAATAGGTTTGGAAAGTCTGGACAAAGCCGGGTTTCCTCACCCAGCTGTTGTGTTTGCTGACAATGTTGGTGCATTGGCTTCGGCAGTGTTGGCCAACCTTAGAATTTCAAATGATGGTTTGTAAGCAAGGTGCGAATGAGCTCTCCCCTGGCAGCTACTGATGACCAGGGTTGGGGGGAAGCTTTGGGACCAGACTGTATTTACATGAACTCACCTACTCTGCTGAGGTATCCAGCGGACAGAGCTGGGCTGCCTCTGCTCTAGGTGCCCGGAGGAGGGAAGGTGTGTGGGGCTCCAGCCTGGGACACTTCCTCCCTCCTGCCAAGGCCTAACTATTAATCCCAGCGCTGGCACTCCTTTCTTCAAGCACCATGTGGGCCAGAGGAAACGTGTGGTAGGAAGCACAAGGGCCAAGCTTGTGAACATCAGGTGCAGCAGCAAGAATCCCAACTATCAGGGTAGCAAGTTCTAGAGCCCTATCCCATTGTGGCCATCCCTGCCAAAGACCTGGCTCTCGGAGGTGTGAGTCACCCAGCAGGAGGGGAAAGATTCACTCTTACACAGCTGGAGACAGGGGAGTTGAGCGCTGGGGCATTACCAAAAGCATGGGTGGGTGGCAAGTTTGTAGAAATTTTGGTGGTGCCCAGAACCCGCCCTCAAACTCCACCTCCACCTACCTAAGGCTCTGGGAGGGGGTTTGGGGGGGATTAGGGTGCAGGATTCAGGATGGAGTTTGGGTGCTGGGTGTAGGCTTCGGCAGGGTTGTAGAAAGGGGTAAGAGGTGCAGGCTCTGGGGGTGGGAAGGAGTGTGTGGGAAGGGGTGCACCCTCTGGGAGGGAGCGTAGGGCTGAGGATGAGGGATTCATGATGCAGGAG
This sequence comes from Gopherus flavomarginatus, assembly GCF_025201925.1. NCBI lineage: Eukaryota > Metazoa > Chordata > Testudines > Testudinidae > Gopherus > Gopherus flavomarginatus. The sequence goes on from NC_066621.1 coordinate 31,950,994, forward strand.
GGGGCTCAGGACTGGGGCAGAGTATCAGGGTTCAGAGGGAGCTCAGGGTTGGGGGTGTTGGAGAGGCTGAGGGCAGCCTGCACTAGGACTCTGGGGCAGCAGTTCTGCCCAGAATCCCTCTACTCCAGCAGCAGGAGCAGGCAGGGGACAGGCACATGCTGCTTTTTGTCAGGCAGGGATGCACCACAGCAGAGGGGAGGGGTACCATGCAGGGGCCAGGGGAAGAGACCCAACTCCAAATATTGCTGGAGCAGGGCCCCCAGCCCTGAATGTTCCTGGAGCACGAGCACCACAAATGTATATAACCTGCCGCCTATGACCACAAGCCAACACAAGGTCCCACTGAGATTTGAACTCAGATTACAGGATTCAGAGTCCTGAGTGCTGCCCATTACACCATGGGAGCAGCTTGTGCTGCCTTCTCTGCACATCGGTGACCCTCATGGAGCTGGTTTGTGTAAGGGGGCTCTTGGCCCTTTACTAAAACTTAGTGTGTGTGTGTGTGGGGGGGGTTGGTTGGCTAGTTCCCAGCACCAATAGAAGGGGGAAGGATCAATGGGAAATCAGGACCCTGAGACTGACAGTCCCCAGGGACAATGGGGAGAGGCCAAAGCTCCAAGTTAGCTGCACTGACAGGCCAGACAGTGTAATCAGAGAGTCACCAGGCCAGGGGGTCCCATCCTCCATGTGAGCTGGAACTGCCTGGGCGAGAGTGGGGCAGAGCTAAGGAGAGAGCAGGAGCCCGAGAAGAGCCGGGGAGCAGAGCTGTGCAGGTGTAGTGCCAGAAACTGCTGTATGTAGGAATTTGCAACCTGTAGCAGTTACTGATACCTGAGGTTGTTCTTATTTGCTGACTTGTCCTAATTGGCTAAAACTTGACAGTGGTTTCTCTAGCAAACGCCAGTCCATGGCCCCTTGGTCCAGACATCCTCCTTCATATCACGCTAGGGTGACCAGATGTCAAAGATGAAATATTGGGATGTGAGGGGCGGAGCAAAAAAAAAAAAAGCCAGAGGGCCCCCCTGCCACCAAGCAGAAGTGGCACAACCCCATCTCCAACTAATTCTTGGCTCAAACCTCTGCTACACCCCCAGCTCCCCCATCCTCTCACTCCTGGGCCCAGCCTGGGCTCCAAGCTCTGCAGCCGAGCCATTATCCGGGCCCCTCCTGCAGCTCCTGGGCAACGGGTGAACCAGGCAGCTCCTGGCAGGAGCGTGTCCGCCCCACTTGTGTCTCCGCCCCCCCCCCCACCTGGGCCCTGCCTGCTCCATGCTGCCCCCACCCCAATGCGCTGCCCGCAGGCTGCAGGGCAGGAGCAGCTTCTACGCTGCGCTCCTGGCCAAGGCCATGGCCAGTGTGCAGACCTGCGGGGGAGGGGCGCAGCCTTCCGTCTCCAGGTCTGCAAGGGGAATGTAAAGCAGCCGTTCCTGCGGGAGTAAGGCGCTGCCATCCCTCCCTAGCTCTGCCAGAGGACTGGGAAGCAGCAGTATTAGCAGGGGCAGGGAGCCTGATTGTTTCCCCGGCTCTGCGAGGGGACTGGAGAGCGGCCTTTCTGGGCGCGTGGTGTGCTAGGTTCCTTCCTAGATCTGGGACGGGAGTGGGGAGCGGCCATTACTGTGGGAGCAGGGCGCTGGGTTCCCTCCCCAGGTCTTCCAGGGTCCTGGGGAGCAGCACTTCCTGCGGGATTAGGGCACTGCCTTCTCTACCTAGCTCTGCGAGACCACTGGGGGGTGGCCCTTCCTCCGGGATTAGGGCGCCGCCTTCTCTCCCTAGCTCTGTGAGACCACTGGAGATCGGCCCTTGCTGTGGGGGCGGGGCGCTGGCTTCCCTCCCCAACTCTGCCAGAGGCCTGGGGAGCAGCCTTTCCTGCGGTATTAGGGCGCTGCCTTCTCTCCCTAGCTCTGCGAAACAACTGGGGAGCGGCACTTCCTACGGGACTAGGGCGCTCCCTTCTCTCCCTAGCTCTGCGAGACCACTGGGGAGCAGCCCTTCCTGCGGGATTAGAGCGCTGCCTTCTCTCCCTAGCTCTGAGAGACCACTGGGGAGCAGCCATTCCAGCGGGATTAGGGCGCTGCCTTCTCTCTATAGCTCTGCGAGACCACTGGGGAGCGGCCCTTCCTGTGTGCGCGGGGTGCTGGCTTCCCTCTCCAGCTCTGCCAGGGGTCTGGGGAGAAGCCCTTCCTGCGAGATTAGGGCGCTGCCTTCTCTCCCTAGCTCTGCGAGACCACTGGGGAACGGCTCTTCCTGCGGGATTATGGCGCTGTCTTCTCTACCTAGGTCTGTGAGACCACTGGGGAGCGGACCTTCCTGCGTGGGCGGGGTTCTGGCTTCCCTCCCTAGCTCTGCAAGGGGTCTGAGGAGCAGCCCTTCCTGCGGGATTAGGGCGCTGCCTTCTCTTCCTAGCTCTGCGAGACCACTGGGGAGCTGCCCTTCCTGCGGGATTAGGGCGCTGTCATCTCTCCCTAGCTCTGGCAGACCACTGCGGAGAGGCCGTTCCTGCGGGATTAGGACACTGCCTTCTCTCCCTAGCTCTGCAAGACCACTGAGGAGCGGCCTTTCCTGCAGAATTAAGGTGCTTCCTTCTCTCCCTAGCTCTGCTAGACCACTGGGGAGCGGCCCTTCCTGCGGGATTAGGGCGCTTCCTTCTCTCCCTAGCTCTGCCAGACCACTGGGGAGAGGCCCTTGCTGTGATATTAGCACGCTGCCATCTCTCCCTAGCTCTGCGAAGCCAATGGGGAGCGGCTGTTCCTGCGGGATTAGGGCGCCGCCTTCTCTCCATAGCTCTGCGAGACCACTGGGGAGCGACCCTTCCTGCGGGATTAGGGCGCTGCGTTCTCTCCCTAGCTCTCCCAAACCACTGGGGAGTGACCCTTCCTGCGGGACTAGCACGCTGCTTTTCTCTCCCTAGCTCTGCAAGACCACTGGGGAGCGGCCCTTCCTGGGGTGGCTGGGAGCTGGATCCCTCCCGAGCTCTGCCAGAGGCCTGGGAAGCAGCCCTTCCTGCGGTATAAGGACGCTGCCTTCTATCCCTAGCTCTGCCAGACCACTGGGGAGCGGCCCTTCCTGCGGGATTAGGGTGCTGCCTCCTCTACCCTGCTCTGCGAGACCACTGGGGAGCTACAATTCCTGCGGGATTAGGGCGCTGCCTTCTCTCCATAACTCTGCTAGACCACTGGGGAGCGGCCCTTCCTGCGGGATTAGGGCGCTGCCTTCTCTCCCTAGCTCTGCCAGACCACTGGGGAGCGGCCCTTGCAGTGATATTAGCACGCTGCTATCTCTCCCTAGCTCTGCGAAGCGACTGGGGAGCGGCTGTTCCTGAGGATTAGGGCGAAGCCTTCTCTCCCTAACTCTGCGAGAGCACTGGGGAGCGTCTCTTTCTGCGGGATTAGGGCATTGCCTTCTCTCCGTAGCTCTGCAAGACCACTGGGGAGCGGCCCTTCCTGGGGTGGCTGGGAGCTGGCTTCCCTCCCGAGCTCTGCCAGAGGCCTGGGGAGCAGCCCTTCCTGCGGTATTAGGACGCTGCCTTCTCTCCCTAGCTCTGCGAAACCACTGGAGAGCGGCCTTTCCTGCGGGATTAGGGCGCTGCCTTCTCTCCCTACCTCTGCGAGACCACTGGGGAGCGGCCTTTCCTGCAGAATTAAGGCGCTGCCTTCTCTCCCTAGGTCTGCGAGTCCACTGGGGAGGGGCCCTTCCTGTGAGATTAAGGCTCTGCCTTCTCTCCCTAGCTCTGCAAGACCACTGTGGAGCAGCCCTTATTCCGGGATTAGGGCGCCGCCTGCTCTCCCAAATTCTGCGAGACCATTGGGGAGCGGCCCTTCCTGCGGGATTAGGGCGCTGCCTCCTCTCCCTAGCTCTGCGAGACCACTGGGGAACGGCTTTTATTGCGGGATTTGGGCGCTACCTTCACTCCCTAACTCTGCAAGACCACCGGGTAGCAGCTCTTCCTGCGGGATTAGGGTCCTACCTTCTTCCCCCAACTCTGCGAGACCACTGGGGAGCGGCCCTTCCTGCAGGATTAGGGAGCTGCCTCCTCTCCCTAGCTCTGCGAGACCACTGGGGAGCGGCCCTTCCTGCGGGATTAGAGCGCTGGCTTCTCTCCCTAGCTCTGCGAGACCAATGGTTAGCGGCCATTCCTGCAGGACTTGGGACCTGCCTTCTCTCCCTATCTCTGCGAGACCACTGCGGAGCGGCACTTCCTGCGGGATTAGTGCGCTGCCGCCTCTCCCTAGCTCTGCGAGACCACTGGGGAGCGGCCCTTCCTACGGAATTATGGTGCTGCCTTCTCTCCCTAGCTCTGCGAGACCACTGGGGAGCAGTCTTTCCTGCGGGATTAGGGCGCTGCCTTCTCTTCCTAGCTCTGCGAGACCACTGGGGAGCAGCTCTTCCTGCGGGATTAGGGCGCCACCTTCTCTCCCTAGCTCTGCGATACCACTGGGGAGCAGTCCTTCCTGAAGGATTAGGGCACTGCATTCTCTCCCTAGCTCTGCGAGACCACTGGGGAGCGTCCCTTCCTGCGCGGGCAGGGCACTGGCTTCCCTCCCCAGCTCTGCCAGGGGCCTGGGGAGCTGCTCTTCCTGCGGGATTAGTTCGCTGCCTTCTCTCCATAGCTATGCGAGACCACTGGGCAGCGGCTCTTCGTGCGGGATTATGGTGCTGACTTCTCTCCCTAGGTCTGCGAGACCACTGGGGAGCAGTCCTTCCTGCGGGATTAGGGCTACGCCTTCTCTCTCTGGCTCTGCGAGACCACCGAGGAGCGGCCGTTCCTGCGACATTTGGGCGCTGCCTTATCTCCGTAGCTTTGCGAGACCACTGGAGACCGGCCCTTCCTGAGGGATTAGGGCGCTACTTCCTCTCCCTAGCTCTTCGAGACCACTGGGGAGTAGCCCTCCCTGCGGCTTTTGGGCGCTGCCTCCTCTCCCTATCTCTGCGAGACCACTGGGAAGCAGCCGTTCCTGAGGAATTAGGGCGCTGCCTCCTCTCATTAGTTCTGCGAGACCACTGGGGAGCTTCCCTTCTTGCGGGACTATGGAGCTGCCTCCTCAGCATTGCTCTGCGAGACCACTGGGGAGTGACCTTTCCTGCAGGATTAGGGCACTGCCTTCTCTCCCTAGCTCTGCGAGACCACTGGGGAGCAGCCCTTCCTGCGGGATTAGGGTGCTTCCTCCTTTCCCTAGCTCTGTGAGACTACTGGGGAGCGGCCCTTTCTGCGGGATTAGGGCGCTGTCTTCTCTCCCTAGGTCTTAGAGACCACTGGGGAGCGGCTGTTCCTGCGGGATTAGGTCCCTGCCTTCTCTCCCTAGCTCTGCAAGACCATTGGAGAGCGGCCCTTCCTGCTGGGGAGGGGCGCTGGCTTCCCTCCCCAGCTCTGCCAAGACCATGGGAGCAGCACTTCCTGCGGAAGTAGGACGCTGCCTTCTCTCCCTACCTCTGCGACACCACTGGGGAGCAGCCGTTCCTGTGGGATTAGGGCTCTGCCTCCTCTCCCTAGCTCTGCGAGATGACTGGGGAGCGGCCCTTCCTGCGGGATTAGGGCGCTGCCATATCTCCCTTGCTCTGCGAGACCACTGGGGAGCGGCCCTTCCTGTGGGATTAGGGCACCGCCTTCTCCCCTAGCTCTGCTAGACCACTGGGGAACGGCTATTCCAGAGGGATTAGTACGCTGCTTTCTATCCCTAGGTCTTCGAGACCACTGAGGAGCGGCCTTTCCTGCGGAATTAGGGCACTGCCTTCTCCCCCTAGCTCTGCGAGACCACTGGGGCTCGGCCCTTCCTGCGGGATTAGGGCACTGCCTTCTGTCTCTACCTCCGTAAGACCACTGGGGAGCGGCCCTTCCTGCGGGGGCAGGGCGCTGGCTTCCCTCCCCAGCTCTGCCAGGGGCCTGGGGAGCAGCCCTTCCTGCGGTATTAGGACGCTGCCTTCTCTCCCTAGCTTTGCGAGACCACTGGGGAGCGGCCCTTCCTGCGGGATTAGGGCGCTGCCTTCTCTCCCTAGCTCTGCGAGACGACTGCGGAGCACCCCTTCCTGCGGGATTAGGGTGCTCCAATCTGTCCCTAGCTCTGCGAGACCACTGGGGAGCGGCCTTTCCGGAGGGATTATTGCGCTGCCTTCTCTCCCTAGCTCTACAAGACCATTGGAGAGCGGCCCTTCCTGCTGGGGCGGGGCGCTGGCTTCCCTCCCCAGCTCTGCCAAGACCATGGGGAGCAGCCCTTCCTGCAGGATTAGGCGCTGCTTTCTCTCCCTATCTCTGCGACACCACTGGGGAGCACACCTTCCTGTGGGATTAGGGCGCTGCCTTCTCTCCCTAGCTCTGCGAGACCATTGGGGAGCAGCTCTTCCTGCGGTATTAGGGCGCTGCCTTCTTTCCCTAGCTCTGCGAGACTACTGGGGAGCCGCCCTTCCTGTAGGATTAGGGCGCTGATTTCTCTCCCTAGCTCTGTGTGAATACTGGGCAGCGGCCTTTCCTGCGGGAATAGGGTGCCGCCTTCTCTCCCTAGCTCTGCGAGACTACTGAGGAACAGTCCTTCCTACAGGATTAGGGCACCGCCTTCTCTCCCTAGCTCTGCGAGACCACTGGGTAGAGACCTTTCCTGCGGGGGCGGGGCGCTGGCTTCCCTCCCCAGCTCTGCCAGAGGCCTGGGAAGCAGCCCTTCCAGCGGGATTAGGGCACCGCAATCTCTCCCTAATTCAGCGAGACCACTGGGGAGCGACCGTTCCTGCGGGATTAGGGCGACGCCTTCTCTCCCTAGCTCTGCGAGACCACTGGAGAGCGGCCGTTCCTGCGGGATTAGGGCGCTGCTTTCTCTCCCTAGCTCTGCGAGACCACTGGGAACCGGCCGTTCCTGCGGGATTAGGGCGCCGCCTTCTATCCCTTGCTCTGCGAGACCACTGGGGAGCAGCCTTTCCTTTAGGATTAGGGCGCTGCCTTCTCTCCCTACTTCTGCAAGACCACTGGGGAGCGGCCCTTCCTGCGCGGGCGGGGCGTTGGCTTCCCTCCCCAGCAATGCCAGGTTCCTGGGGAGCAGCCCTTCCTTCGGGATTAGGGAGCTGCATTCTCTCCCTAGCTCTGCGAGACCACTTGGGAGCTGCCCTTCCTGCGGGATTAGGGCTCCGCCTTCTCTCCCTCGCTCTGCGAGACCACTGGGGAGCGGCCCTTCCTGCGGGATTAGGACGCTGTCTTCTCTCTGTATCTCTGAGAGACCATTCGGGAGTGGTCTTTCCTACGGAATTAGGGTGCTGCCTTCTCTCCCTAGCTCTGCTAGAACACTGGGGAGCGGCCGTTCCTGTGGGATTATGGCGCCGCCATCTCTCCCTAGCTCTGCGAGACCACTGGGGAACGGCCCTTCTTGCGGGGGGCGGGGCACCACCATCTCTCCCTAGCTCTGCGAGACCACTGGGGAGCTGCCCATCCTGCGGGATTAGGGCGCTCCTTTCTCTCCCTAGCTCTGCGAGACCACTGGGGACCAGCACATCCTGCTGGATTAGGTCGCCGCTTTCACTCCCTAACTCTGCGAGACCACTGGGGAGCAACCGTTGCTGCGGGATTAGGGCGCTGCCTTCTCTCCATAGGTCTTCGAGACGACTTGGGAGCTGCCGTTCCTGCGGGTTTAGGGCGCTGCCTTCTCTCCCTAGCTCTGCAAGACTACTGGAGAGTAACCGTTTCTGTGGGATTAAGGGCGCTACTTTCTCTCCCTAGCTCTGCGAGACCACTGGGAAAAGGCCTTTCCTCCGGAATTAGGGCGCTGCCTTCTCTCCCTAGCTCTGCGAAACCACTGGGGAGCGGCCCCTGTTTCGCGGGCGGGGCGCTGGCTTCCCTCTCCAGCTCTGCCAGGGGCCTGGGGAGCAGCCGTTCCAGCGGGATTAGGGTGCTGCCTTCTCTCCCTAGCACTGCTAGACCACTGGCGAGCGGCTCTTTCTGCGGGAATAGGGCACTGCCTCCTCTCCCTAGCTCTGCGAGACCACTGGTGAGCGTCCCATCCTGTGGCATTATGGCACTGCCTTCTCCTCCTAGCTCTTCAATACCACTGGGGAGCGGCCCATTATGCAGGGGCGGGGTGCTGCCTTCTCTCCCTACCTCTGCAAGACCACGGGGGAGCGGAACTTCCTGCGGGATTAGGGCGCCACCTTCTCTCCCTAGCTCTGCGACACCACTGAGGATCGGCCCTTCCTGCTTGGTTAGGGCGCCGCCTTCTCACCCTAGCTCTGCGAGACCACTGGGGAGCGGCCTTTCCTGCGGGATTAGGGCGCCCCCTTCTTTCCATAGCTCTGCGAGACCACTGAGGAGAGGCCCTTCCTGCGGGATTAGGGCAGTGACTCCTCTCCCTAGCTCTGCGAGACCACTGGGGAACGGCTTTTATTGCGGGATTAGGGCGCTACCTTCACTCCCTAACTCTGCAAGACCACTGGGAGCAGTGCTTCCTGCGGGATCAGGGTCCTGCCTTCTCCCCCCAACTCTGCGAGACCACTGAGGAGCAGCCCTTTCTGCGGGATTAGGGCGCTGCCTTCTCTCCCTAGCTCTGCGAGATCACTGGGGAGCGGCCCTTCCTGCGCAGGCGGGGCACTGGCTTCCCTCCCCAGCTCTGCCAGGGGCCTGGGGAGCAGCCCTTCCTGCGGGATTAGAGAGCTGCCTTCTCTCCCTAGCTCTGTGTGACCACTGGGGAGCGGCCCTTCGTGAGGGATTATTGCGCTGCCTCCCTCTCCCTAGCTCTGCGAGACCAGTGGGGAGCGGTCCTTCCTTGCGGGATTAGGTAGCAGCTTCCTCTCCCTAGCTCTGCGAGAGCACGGGGGAGCGGCCCTTCCTGCTGGATTAGGGCGCTGCCTTCTCTCCTACCTCTGCGAGACCACTGGGGAGAGGCACTTCTTGCGGGATTAAGGTGCTGCCTTCTCTTCGTAGCTCTGCTAGACCACTGGGGAGCTTCCCTTCCTGCAGGATTAGGGCGCTGCCTTCTCTCCCTACCTCTGCGATACCACTGGGGAGAGGCACTTCTTGCGGGATTAAGGTGCTGCCTTCTCTTCGTAGCTCTGCGAGAGCACGGGGGAGCGGCCCTTCCTGCTGGATTAGGGGCGCTGCCTTCTCTCCCTACCTCTGCGAGACCACTGGGGAGAGGCACTTCTTGCGGGATTAAGGTGCTGCCTTCTCTTCGTAGCTCTGCTAGACCACTGGGGAGCTTCCCTTCCTGCAGGATTAGGGCGCTGCCTTCTCTCTCTACCTCTGCGAGACCACTGGGGAGCAGCCCTTCCAGCGGGATTAGGGCGCCGCCTTCTCTCCCTAGCTCTGCGAGACCACTGGGGAGCGGCTATTCCTGCGGAATTGGGGAGCTGCCTCCTCTCCCTAGCTCTGCGAGCCCACTGGGTACCGGCCCTTCCTGTGGGATAAGGGCGCTACCTTCATTCCCTAGCTCTGTGAGACCACTGGGGAGCAGCCCTTCCTGCGGGATTAGGGTGCTGCCTCCTCTCCCTAGCTCAGCAAGACCGCTGCGGAGAGACCCGTCCTGCGGTTGCGCGGCGCTCGCTTCCCTCCCAGCTCTTCCAGGGTTCTGGGGAGCAGACCTTCCTATGGGTAAGGGGCACTGGCTTCCCTCCCCAGCTCTGCCAGGGGCCTGGGGAGCAGGCCTTACTGCGGGATTAGGGCTCTGCCTTCTCTCCATAGCTCTGCGAGTCCACTGGGGAGCGGCCCTTCCTGCGGGATTTGGGTGCTGCTCTTCCCTAGCTCTGCAGAACCACTGGGGAGCGGTTCCTCCTGTGGGATTATCCCGCAGGAAGGGCAGCTCCCCAGTGGTCTTTCAGAGATAGGGTGAGAACGGAGCGCCCTAATCCCGCAGGAAGGGCCGCCACGAGTGCTCTCGCAGAGCTAGGGAGAGAAGGCAGCGCCCTAATCCCGCAGGAAGCGTCGCTCTCCAGTGGTCTGGCAGAGCTAGGGAGAGAAAGCAGCGTCCTAATCCCGCAGGAAGGGCCGCTCCCCAGTGGTCTCAAAGACCTATGGAGAAAAACGCGGCCCCCTAATCCTGCAGGAAGGCCGCTCTTCATTTGTCTCGCAGAGCTAGGGAGAGGAGGCAGCGCCCTAATCCCGCAGGAAGGGCCGCTCCCCAGTGGTCTCTCAGAGATAGGGAGAGAAGGCAGCGCCCTAATCCCGCAGGAAGGGCAGTTTCCAAGTGGTCTCGCCGACGCAGGGAGAGAAGGCAGCACCCTAATCCCGCAGGAAGGGCCGCTCCCCAGTTTTGTTGCAGAGCTGGTTAGAGGTGGGAGCGCCCTAATCCCGCAGGATGGGCCGCTCCCCACTGGTTTAGCAAAGCTGCGGAGAGGAGGCATCGCACTAATCCTGCAGGAAGGGCTGCTCCCCAGGCCCCTGGCAGAGCTTGGGAGAGAATGCAGCGCCCTAATCAAGCAGGAAGGCTGCTCCCCAGGCTCCTGGCAGAGCTAGGGAGAGAAGCAGTGCCCTAATCTCGCAGGAAGGGCTGCTCCCCAGCGGTTTCGCAGAGCTGTGGGAGAGAAAGCAGCACCCTCATCCCGCAGGAAGGGCCGCTACCCAGTGTCTCGAAGAGATAGGGAGAGGAGGCAGTGCTCTAATCCCGCAGGGAGCATCGCTTCCCAGTGGTCTCCGAGAGGTATGGAGAGAAGGCAGCACTGAAATCCCGCAGGAAGGGCAGCTCCCGGTGGTCTCGCAGAGCTAGGGAGAGGAGGCAGAGCCCTAATCCCGCAGGAAAGGTGTCTTCCCAGTGGTCTTGGAGAGCTAGGGGAGAGGAGGCAGTGCCCTAATCCCCCAGGAACGGCCGCTCCCCAGTGGTCCTCGCAGACATACGGTGTGAAGGCAGCGCCCTAATCCCGCAAAAAGGGCTTTTCCCCAGAACCCTGGCAGAGCTGGGGAGGGAAGCCAGCCACCCCGTCCCCGCAGGAAGGGCCGCTCCCCAGTGGTCTCGCAAAACTAGGGAGAGAAGGCAGCGCTCTATTCCCACAGGAAAGGCCGCTCCCCAGTGTTCTTTCAGACCTACGATATGAAGGCAGAGCCCTAATCCCGCAGGAAGGGCAGCTCCCCAGTGGTCCTCGTAGAGGTAGGGAGAGGAGGCAGAGCCCTAATCCCGCTGGAAGAGTCGCTCCCCAATAGTCTCGCAGAGCTAGGGAGAGGAGGGCAGCACCTTAATCCCGGAGGAAGGACTGCTCCACAGTGGTCTCGCAGAGCTAGGGAGAGAAGGCAGGGTCCTAATCCCGCAGGAAGCGCCGCTCCCCCAGTGGTATCGCAGAGCTAGGGAGAAGAGGCAGCGCCCTAATCCCGCAGGATGGGCTGCTCCCCAGTGGTCTTGCAGAGCTAGGGAGGGAAGGCAGCGCCCTAATCCCGCAGGAAGGGCCCCTCCCCAGTGGACTTGCAGAGCTAGGGAGAGAAGGCAGCGCCCTAATCCCGCAGGAAGGGCTGCTCCCCAGACCACTGGCAGATCTAGGGTGTGAAGCCAGTGCCCTAATCCCACAGGAAGGGTCGCTCCCCAGTGGTCTCACAGAGGTAGGGAGAGAAGGCAGCGCCCTAATCCCGGAGTAATTGCCGCTCCCCAGTGGTCTCGCAGAGCTGGGGAGAGGAGGCAGCGCCTTAATCCGCAGGAAGGGCTGCTCCCCAGTGGTCTTGCAGACCTGGGGAGAGAAGGCAGCACCCTAATCCCGCAGGAAGGGCCTCTCCCCAGTGGTCTCGCAGAGCTAGGGAGAGAAGGTAGTGCCCTAATCCCGCAGTAAGGGCTGCTCCCCAGAATCCTGGAAGAGCTGGGGAGGGAAGCGAGCGCCCCGCCCCCGCAGGATAGGGTGCTCCCCAGTGGCCTCGCAGAGCTAGGGAGAGATGGCAGCGCCCTAATCCCGCAGGATGGGTCGCTCCCAAGTGGTCTCGCAGATCTAAGGAGAGAAGGCAATGCCCTAATCAAGCATGAATCAGCGCTCCCCAGTGGTGTCGCAGAGCTAGGAAGTGAAGGTATCGCCCTAATCCAGCAAGAACGACCTCTCCGCAGTGGTCTGGCAGAGCTAGGGAGAGAAGGTAGCGCCCAAATCCCGCAGGAAGGGCTGCTACCCTAGCCCTTGGCAGAGCTGGGGAGGGAAGCCAGCGCCCCGCCCAAAGAAAAGGCCTCTCCCCAGTGGTCTCGCAGAGCTAGGAATAGAAGACAGCGCCCTAATCCCGCTGGAAGGGCCGCTCCCTAGTGGTCTTGCAGAGCTAGGGAGAAAAGGCAGCACCCTAATCCCGCAGGAAGGGCCCCTCTCCAGTGGTCACACAGAGCTAGGGGGAGGAGGCAGCGCCCTCATCCCGCAGGAAGGCCCACTCCCCAGTGGTCTCGCAGGGCTAGGGAGAGCAGGCAGCGCCCTAATCCCGCAGAAAGGGCTGCAACCCAGTGGTCTCGCAGAGTTAGGGAGAGAAGACAGTGCCCTAATCCCGTAGGAAGGGCCGCTACCCAGTGGTCTCGCAGAGCTAAGAAGAGAAGGCAATGCCCTAATCAAGCAGGAAGCAGCGCTCCCCAGTGTCTCGCAGACCTAGGAAGATAAGGCAGCACCCTAATCCCGCAGGAAGGGCTGCAACCCAGTGGTCTCGAAGAGCTAGGGAGAGGAGGCAGTACCCTAATCCCGCAGCAAGGACCGTTCCCCAGTGGTCTCGCAGAGCTAGGGAGAGGAGGCAGCGCCCTAATCCCGAAGGAAGGGCCACTCCCCAGTGGTCTCTCTGAGCTA